>NW_027519642.1:20000-22500 GCF_043159265.1 Tasmannia lanceolata
CATTCGGACCTTTCAATTCATAGATGTGGATCTCGGACCTATGAATGGGGATATTCCCGATACTCGCAAAGAAAAAAGGAAGTAACTTAGACAAAAAGAGAAGTGACTTGGACAAAAAGAGAAGTGACTTGGACAAAAAGAAACGAAGTGACTTAGACAAATCTTGTTTGTCGATAACCTCGGACCAATCAATCGAATATTGATTAATACGTAATCGATCGAAGACTACTTGAAAACGGTGCTTCTGTTCAGAAACGAAATGTTCCAAATGTTCCTGGAAGTTCTTGCTCCCATTGGACCATTTGTATCTATATGCATCAGGATCCCGATTCATGGATCTCTCGGTTCGAGAAATAAGAGGATCGAACCATTTCTTCTGACTCTTTTTCAAATTCGATAAATGTGGGTTGATCGTATATTTGATTATAGTTAGATGATTCAGAGTATCATTTCCTATTTGATCCCTTTGAATTCCATATTCAAAGTTGCGATCGGATCTATTCATTAAAAAGAATCGATTCGATACATTTCTTATGTACCCATAGGTGCTATATTGGATTTGAATCCAATTTCGGATCAATCTATATTGATTGACCGCCTCCATTATGTTGTTGCTAGCAAATACCACTATTTTGGGTTTTGGATCTTCCAAATCATTCCCGCAGGAGATCCGGACCGATTTTTTTCTGATCCTTCGATAAAAAGATTCATTCTCTTCATAAAAAATAGGAGGTAGAACCAATAAAGATTTCTTTTTCGATTCATCCCTGGAGTTGAATACCTCATTCAAGAATTTTTTTTGATCCAATCCGTAGGAATCAATAGAAAAGGCAAATCCCTTATGATACACCAGATCCGGCTCGGTTATTGATAGAGTGAATAGATCCGCCATTTCTTGAAATCTCTCTTCTGATTCAAAATCGTGGTGTAACGTGTATCCCCCTTTGTTCCGGTCATGGAATAGATGAAATAAATCAAAAAATGGATTTTTGTTCAAGAATGAAATCTTATTGGAACTGTCCATATCCGGTTCATCCTTCGGAACCATAGCACATCCCGGATCTAATGAAATAGGATGAATTGAGACGGTATTTTGTAAATACGTAATTATCTTGAATATATCAACCATTTCTTTATTTTCCGATCGCCTGGATCGGACAAAAGAAACATCTTGTTGTTTCTTCAACAATTTCTGATCTCTAGTGGACCTCTCAGTAGGATTCGAACCCAGATTAAGTTCTGACCCTCTGTCAGAGAAAAAAGAACGAATTGATCTTGTAGGATTCCCAAGAAATTCGTCGATTTCTTCCGGAAGCAGATGATTATTCATCTGCTTCTCACGTTCCGTGAATAGCCGGGACATTGAGGAATATCCAGAAAGGCATTTCGGGAATCGATCTGATTCTATCTCTGTTCGTTCCGTTTGAAGAAAGGAAGGATCCCAAAGAATCGATCTTTCTTTTAGTTGCTGAATCTCTGTTTGATTGATCAATGTGTGATATTCCGAATCCTCATTACTAATGGAATCGAAATGATCTCTGGATTGATCAGAAGATCCTTTCAATTGGCTAGAATCCGTTACTTGAACGAAAATAGATCTTGTGGAATCATATTGAATATTTGACGATACATTCTGTACCTTGCTAAAAAACCGATCCTTGTTTACCAACCACACATTGTCTAACCAAATCAAATTCTCTCTCGATACCTTCCTCAAAAAATCCGATTCGTGCTGATTCTTCCCCCAACTAACGAAGAGATCTTGGCGGAATTGCCACATATGAAATTGAGCACAATTTTGTAAAGAAATACCCCACTTGTTTCTCGAGAAGAGATGGGAAACATGCTCAATATCATTTGATTGAATAGTTGCCTCAGCTCCTTGTTGTTTGAAGAAACCCTCCACTTCAATTGGTCTTTTTTCACGAAAAGCAGACATGAGATAACAAATCAAGTGTTTCACTAAGATTTCGAATAGCTGTCCCGAATTCAAGTTGATTATGTTTCGCTTCTTCCTCGGAGAAAGACGATCAAAGAATTCCCGATCATGGTCCTTGCGGATCGGATCATCCGTATAGGATACAAAAAGAAACTCCAGATATTTTATATCTTTCTCTCTGAATGAGATCTCAATTTCAGCTACGGTTTCATTAGATATCTTACAACTAGAATCCCTCTTTTTTACGATCCGGTTCCTCCACCACCGCGAACCCCAGTTAGATTCAGGCATGATACACTTTTGAGTTATTGGGAGAACCCAAGTACTCTCTTTCGGATCCATGAAACAACTCTCAGAGATCTTTTTCCCTTTTGGAAGATACAGGAGCGAAACAATCAACCTATTGATATTGGAAGACCAAAAAGATTCTTCCAATGTATCATTTCTGGGTCCAATGGAATTCATAGGTATAGGAAGAATAGGTATAGGAAGAAGCCCCATCAAATAGAGATTTTTTCTTTCGACCATATTTCGATTGTTAATACGATATATAAGGACCGC
>NW_027519643.1:0-5000 GCF_043159265.1 Tasmannia lanceolata
CCCGATTAGTGAAGGACCAGAGAAACTCTCTAGTTATGAATCGGGTATAGAACCAATGGGGGATGCTTGGTTACAATTCCGAATTCGCTATTACATGTTTGCTCTAGTTTTTGTTGTTTTTGATGTTGAAACGGTCTTTCTTTATCCATGGGCAATGAGTTTCGATGTATTGGGTGTATCTGTATTTATAGAAGCTTTCATTTTCGTGCTTATCCCAATTGTTGGTTCAGTTTATGCATGGCGAAAAGGAGCATTGGAATGGTCTTAGCTCCTGAATATTCAGACAATCAAAATCAAAAACAAAGAAAAGATTACATTGAGACAGTTATTAATTCTATTGAGTTTCCGTTACTTGACCAAACAACCCAAAATTCAGTTATTTCAACTACATCGAATGATCTTTCGAATTGGTCAAGACTCTCCAGTTTATGGCCGCTTCTCTATGGTACCAGTTGTTGCTTCATTGAATTTGCTTCATTAATAGGCTCGCGATTCGACTTTGATCGTTATGGATTGGTACCAAGATCGAGTCCTAGGCAAGCAGACCTCATTTTAACAGCCGGCACAGTAACAATGAAAATGGCGCCTTCCTTAGTGAGATTATATGAGCAAATGCCTGAACCAAAATATGTCATTGCGATGGGAGCTTGTACTATTACAGGAGGGATGTTCAGTACGGATTCTTATAGTACCGTTCGGGGAGTCGATAAGCTAATTCCTGTGGATGTCTATTTGCCGGGCTGCCCACCCAAACCAGAGGCAGTTATAGATGCTATAACGAAACTTCGTAAGAAAGTATCTCGAGAAATCTATGAAGATCAAATTGGGTCTCAACAGGAAAATCGATATTTTACTACCAATCACAAGTTTCATGTTGGACGCAGTACTCATACTGGAAATTACGATCAAGGATTACTCTATAAATCTCCATCTACTTCAGAAATACCTCCTGAAACTGAAACATCTTTCAAATACAAAAGTTCAGTATCTTCCCACGAATTAGTGAATTAGGCAGGATGCTTTTGTGCAGAATAACAAACAGCGGGTAAATCTTCATAAATTTCATCGTAAATGTGAAATACTCATACAAATACAAATGTGGGAGAGATCAAGAAGATGCAAGGTCGTTTATCTGCTTGGCTAGTCAAGCATGAGCTAGTGCATAGATCTTTGGGCTTCGATTACCAAGGAATAGAGACTTTACAAATAAAGCCCGAGGATTGGTACTCCATTGCTGTCATTTCATATGTATATGGTTACAATTATCTACGTTCCCAGTGTGCTTATGATGTAGCACCGGGCGGGTTGTTAGCTAGTGTGTATCATCTTACGAGAATACAGTATGGTGTGGATCAACCCGAAGAGGTATGCATAAAAGTATTTGCCCCAAGGAGGAATCCTAGAATCCCGTCTGTTTTCTGGATTTGGAAAAGTGCTGATTTTCAAGAACGGGAATCTTATGATATGTTGGGAATCTCTTATGAAAATCATCCACGCCTGAAACGTATCTTGATGCCTGAAAGTTGGATAGGCTGGCCCCTACGTAAGGATTATATTGCCCCCAATTTCTATGAAATACAAGATGCTCATTGAATGATAAGAAACTAATATTCACTTCTACGACTCCAGATATTCAAGGAATCTTTTTATGTTCTGTTCTAGATGAAACAGAATAACTGGACTCTCATCTCAGTATTATGAATGGGCTACTAAAGGGGCTTCATTGATATTCCCCAATTTGGAAGATATCCATTTCGGATGAGCAAAGCCAATAGGATGAATCAAAAGAGTTCTGCACCATGAACTTTGTACCGCGCACATCACTTAGATGGGCCCCGAAAAGTCACGTAGGAGGGAGTGAAGAAAGAGAAAGTGAAGAAATAGAATATGAAAGAAAATATGAAATTATGAACTCAAAATTCAGAAATGAAAAGGGGATCAGATTTTCTTTGTACTGTATCTGAAATGAATCCTGTCTATTCCTACCCTTCGATTCCTCTCTAGACTAGACTTTTGGGTTTTCAGCCAACTAACTTCAATTCAAATATGTATGAAGTATTAACATTCTTTTTGAGCGAGAGCAGGTACAGTATGAACAAACAAAAAAGAAGAGGGAACAGAATCTAATTCTTTTCTTTACCCATCAAAAAAAAAAATGGGGGATCTAGATATATCCCTAGATGGATAAGTATGTATCATGATCTAGACTATTAACGAATAGAATATGGATCCCGATCCATATCGATTCATTTGTATGAGTATCTATTCGATATATTAACCACGTGCCAGGAACCAGATTTGAACTGGCGACACGAGGATTTTCAGTCCTCTGCTCTACCAGCTGAGCTATCCCGACCATCCCCGACGCATCATCCTACTAGAGGGCTTGGGTCTATGTCAATTAAAGGGACTCAAAAAACATTAGAAAATCTTACCTCAGCCTTGGAATTTCTTGGATCTTCAAAAAGAAGACTTTGTAAGTGTAAGAGTAATGATATGGACTGTGAATGATTCAATAATGGAGATTCCTTGCCATATATGTTCATTTGTACGTAGATCATATCTATCACAAGACTTGTGATAAGAGAGAAAGATTTCTGGTCGGATCCATTTGTGAAAGAGTAGAGTGAGTGAGAAACATAGCTAAGCTCATTTTGAACCACTGACGAAAAAAGAGGATAAATGGTTAGGGAATGGAATAAAATAGGCCTTTTTTTTTTTATTGGGGATAGAGGGACTTGAACCCTCATGATTTCAAAAGTCGACGGATTTTCCTCTTACTATAAATTTCATTGTTGTCGGTATTGACATGTAGAATGGGACTCTATCTTTATTCTCGTCCGATTAATCAGTTCTTCAAAAGATCTTTCAGACTCTGGAGTAAATGATTTGATCACTGAATCTTCGATTCTTCCTTTTGGAATCGATTTAATTTAGCAAGAATTCTGCAATTTTTCATATAAATAATCAAAAAATCCGGATTCGGGTCGTGATTAATCATTTGATATTTAAGTACGTCTATGTACTTAAATAAGGTCATCCTTTCTGGAGTTTTGATAGAAGGATTCCTCTACCAATGTAGTCAACCCCGTTCGTTAGAACAGCTTCCATTGAGTCTCTGCACCTATCCTTCTTTTGATTCTCGCTTTCTGAACCCTTGTTTTCAGAAAACTGGATTTGGCTCAGGATTGCCCATTTTTAATTCCAGGGTTTCTCTGAATTTGGAAGTTACCACTTAGTAGGTTTCCATACCAAGGCTCAACCCAATCAAGCCCGTAGCGTCTACCAATTTCGCCATATCCCCCTTATGAGATCTCGATCTCATTGTGATCCCATCCCCTTCTTTCATTTATGTTGGAACCATTGAATTCATTAGATACTGATTCCTATATCGAAAAAGTGTCTGCTCCTATTTTATTTCTTGCCCATCTTCTTTCATATCTATTGGAGGACCATTCCATTATTTGGTCCAATCAGAAATGATTCTATCATTGATGTATCTGCAATTCAATATGGATGGATATATCCCACATATAGATGTTCCCCCCCCCTCTCATTTTTCCCGCGCAGTTTGGAATACTGGAACGGTCGATATTCATTCTTCTTTTTTTTTTTTTCGTCCTATCTCCTCCCTTTCCGAATGAAACAAAAGGAATATCTCAGTAGGATCTGGATTGCATCCTTATCTTATCCTTTCCTTAGGAACTACACTCTAATAGAAATAGAATTCATATAATCTGCTATAACTGCTATAACTAATAGTTATATTCTATTCTATAATAGAATATAGAATTATTTCATATGTATATAGTATTATTTTGCGTTTTTTAAATTTGATTTGAATGAAAAAAAAAAATTCTAGTGCTAGTGACTACTAATAAATGAAATAATCAAAAATAAATAATCAAATAGAAAATAATCAAAAATAAAATCAAAATTCATATTATATTAATAATTATTAATATTAATTAATATGTTATAATAATTTATAATAATTAATATTAATAATTATTAATAGCTAATAGCTAACTAAGATCCCAATAGTTTCCCGAATTCCTATTCACGCACTATTTCTGTTATATGAGCCCGCTTAGCTCAGAGGTTAGAGCACCGCATTTGTAATGCGATGGTCATCGGTTCGATTCCGATAGTCGGCTTTCTCTATTTGTTCTATTTTTTTTTTTTTATCAGGATTGATCATCTTTCCTTGAGACCAAGGAATATTGAGAAGACCCCCCCCTTTTTTTTCTCCAAATGTCGGGTTACCGATCTATTATGTTATGTCGCGGGAACTTCCAACTATGAATAAAGAATAAAAAACGGATTGGAGCCGTTTGATCTATACAGAACAAATCAAGAAAAGGATCCTTAACTTCCCATATATACAATATACAAAATAATACGGATATTGATACAATTCATCTTATTCCTCTTTGTAGTACTTCAGTGGATTTAGCTTCGTTTATCGTTTAGTTCAGTATTAATTTAGGTTTATTCTGTAAAATGAAATTTCAATAAAATTAAGGAGTCTTTATGTCTCGTTACCGAGGGCCTCGTTTCAAAAAAATACGCCGTCTAGGGGCTTTACCGGGACTCACTAGGAAAAGACCTAGATCCGGAAGTGATCTTAGAAACCAATCGCGTTCCGGGAAAAGATCTCAATATCGTATTCGTCTAGAAGAAAAACAAAAATTGCGTTTTCATTATGGTCTGACAGAGCAACAATTACTTAGATATGTTCGTATTGCTGGGAAAGCCAAAGGGTCAACAGGTCAGGTTTTACTACAACTACTTGAGATGCGTTTGGATAACATCCTTTTTCGATTGGGTATGGCTTCGACCATTCCGGGAGCCAGGCAATTAGTTAATCATAGACATATTTTAGTTAATGGCCGTATAGTAGATATCCCAAGTTATCGCTGCAAACCCCAAGATATTATTACTATGAGGGATGAACAAAGATCCAGAGCTCTGATTCAAAATTATATGGATTCATCCCC
>NW_027519644.1:5000-17500 GCF_043159265.1 Tasmannia lanceolata
TTCCATTAAGGATGGAAAGGAAGAAAGCGAGTGGATCTACTAATTCCTCATCCTCAAATCAGCCTTTTCCCTGGGGTGGGGTATTGTCTCAACGAATAAGTGGTTGTAGGAGTAAAGTGTTGATATAATTCGAAGAAGCAAGCGGCAAGTTCACGGCAATCAAATAAGAAAAAAATAAGTACGTATTTTTCACATTTATAGGATTAAACAAAAGGATTCGCAAATAAAAGCGCTAATGCCACGACCAGTCCGTAAATTGTTAAAGCTTCCATAAAAGCCAGACTAAGCAATAAAGTACCTCGTATTTTACCCTCTGCTTCTGGTTGTCTCGCAATACCTTCTACAGCTTGGCCCGCAGCAGTACCTTGACCAACTCCAGGTCCAATTGAAGCAAGCCCTACGGCCAATCCAGCAGCAATAACGGAAGCGGCAGAAATCAGTGGATTCATGGTAAGCTCCTCGCACCAAAATAAAGAAATGGTTAATGATACAATCACTGAATTATGACTTATTATTCCATCACTAAGATCCATCGGGTCGAAGTAACTAAGAACTCCAAATTGAAGTGATGATATTACTGAATCATCATAACTGCTTCAATATCTCGTTTTTAGTTCCTATCCATGGAGTCTTTGTAAAGTCATACGATTCTAGTTCTTCCATTTCTTTGTTCCGAACCACTCTTTCAATTCTTCGCTCTTTCTCTTCTATATCCTTAACTTCATCTGTTTATTCATTCAATCCACAGCCAAAGATGAAACGGAAGTCCTTCCGTTGGAATCCATCTAACTTCAGTGGGATGGGAAATAATATATATGGATAGTCCATATATAACTCGTGAATATCTAATATCACATATACATATGTTTCTTCCATAACGTAAACCATTCGTATCTTATATTGAATTGGATTATAGAATCATTCTTCGAAACATACACAGGGATTGAATTATAGCCATTACATATACCCAGCTCAACCTCCCTAACCTACCTTTTTCTGAATCTTATTTGTTTGTAAACTTTTCTCTTCCTTTTCTTTATCATTATTGCGCATTGATATAAACGGATGGATTCATCAGCCCGAACCATTCCATATCCATATCAAGATTTGATTGATCCAATTGCAGACAATTTTTGTCAACCATTGAATTGATAGAACATAGTTTTTTTGTTTAGGCATACGTCGGAAACAGATAACATAACAATTCTTTCTTATTCAAATTATGAATCGTAATACCGTAATCGTAATTGACTGATATAAATAGAATATCAATTGGAGAGGTATGACGTAAATGGACCAAACGGGAATCTTAGGAAAAAAGATCTTTTCGATCTCTTTCCTTTTTTTTTTTTTAATTCCCTAATATCGTACATCTTTATTGACCCTACTCTAAATCGTATCTACCATATTTGTAGATATCCATCATGTTCCCCAAGTAGATTATCTTGAGCCACCCATGAGTTGGGATAGTCTTGTTTTTTTTTTCAAAAAAAAAAAAACAAGACTATTTTGGAAGCTAGTCAATGATGACCCTCCATGGATTCACCTATATAAGCCGCGGCTAAAGTCGCAAAAATAAGAGCTTGAATCCCGCTTGTGAATAATCCAAGAAACATGACAGGTATAGGAACCACTAAAGGTACTAAAGAAACAAGAACAACAACTACTAATTCATCAGCCAATATATTCCCGAAAAGTCGAAAACTAAGTGATAAAGGTTTTGTGAAATCTTCTAGGATGTTAATTGGTAAAAGTATTGGAGTTGGTTGAATGTATTTACCGAAATAGCCCAATCCCTTTTTAGTAAGACCCGCATAGAAATATGCCACTGACGTGGGTAAAGCTAAAGCAACAGTAGTATTTATATCATTCGTGGGTGCAGCTAACTCCCCATGAGGTAACTGTATGATTTTCCGAGGTAAAAGAGCACCTGACCAGTTAGAAACAAAAATAAATAGGAACATAGTTCCAATAAAAGGAACCCAAGGACCATAATCTTCTCCAATCTGAGTTTTGCTCAAGTCTCGAATGAATTCAAGTACATATTCGAAGAAATTCTGACTGTTAGTTGGAATGGTTTGTGGGTTCCGAACAGCTATAGTGGCTGAACCTAATAAGATAGCAATTACGACCCAAGAAGTGATAAGTACTTGGGCATGGACTTGGAAACCCCCTATTTGCCAATAGAAATGTTGGCCTACTTCCACACCGGATAGATCGTATAACCCTTTGAGTGTGTTGATGGAACATGGTAGAACATTCATATTGCCCTCTGACAGAAATAGAACTTAAAAAAGAATTATTTTGATTCAACCCTCTCTTTCTCGACTCGACTACTTTAAATCGTATATTTAGGATACCAAGTAATCACATAATATCCCCAGTGATTTTGATCTCTTTTTTGAGATTCAGAAATAGTAACCGATTAAATCAATCTATGGGGTTCAAAAAGTCATTGGCTTATCTTATTATTAATCAACGATTTCTTATATAGCTAGAACGACCCTCACAAATTGCGGATACTAATTTGTTAAGAATCAATCGGATTGACGCTATAGCGTCATCGTTGGCTGGAATAGAAATATCTGCGAGATCCGGGTTACAATTTGTATCGATTAAGCAAATCGTCGGAATCCCTAAAGTGAGACATTCTCGAAGAGCCGTATATTCTTCTTGCTGATCAACGATGATTACAATATCGGGTAAGCCCGTCATATATTTGATCCCACCCAAATATGTTTGCAGGTGAGATAATTGTCTCTTCAACATTGCTGCATCTCTTTTCGGTAGACGGTTGAGTTTCCCCGCCTTTTGTTCCGCTTTCAAATCCCTAAACTTATGAAGTCTCGTTTCTGTAGTGGACCAATTCGTTGACATACCACCGAGCCATTTTTTATTAACATAATGACACCGAGCCTTTATTGCAGCTGATGCTACTGAATCAGCTGCTTTATTTTTGGTACCAACTATTAAGAAGTGTTTTCCCCTACTTGCTGCATCAAAAACTAAATCACAGGCTTCTGACAAAAAACGAGCAGTTCTAGTAAGATTTGTAATATGAATACCTTTACGCTTTGCAGAGATGTAAGGTGCCATTCTAGGATTCCATTTCCTAGTACCATGACCAAAATGAACTCCTGCTTCCATCATCTCTTCTAAATTAATGTTCCAATATCTTCTTGTCATTTTTCCCCACACTTTCTCTTTTTTTTTTTTTTAAGAGACGAGGTACCCTGAAATAAATAATTGTTCCGACGGAACCTTCTCCCGGAGATTGACCCTTGATACATGGTCCAAGTGATTAATTCCTTTCTATTCGTTATTATCTTTATTACCCAATAAAAAGACCGGACCATACCATATAATTAAAGTTAAAAGAAAAGAATCAATTTGCTCTTAGGAATCATGAAATCCCGTAAATTATTGTTCTGGTGTATTATGGAAATTATTTGGGATGTAAGAACCAAATAATTCTCTGTGGTGGAACAAAATATCTCTAATTTCCCCCTCGAATAGATTCTTCTTTTTGATTTCCAAGGGAATGTTGTTGTCTTGCCTTGAACGGTGCACTAATCCCTTGAATCCGGTACCAACAGGTATCATCCCCCCCAGAACAACGTTCTCTTTCAGGCCTTTCAACCAATCAATACGACCTCGTAGAGCGGCTTTTGCTAAAACTCGAGCAGTTTCTTGAAAACTTGCTTCGGATATGAAACTTTGAGTATTCAGAGATGCCCTGGTAATTCCCAATAAGATGGCTCGGTAACAGATCGCTTCTTCCAAAGCACGCCCTGTTCGTTCCGCTCGAAACAATCCTATTAGTTCTCCGGGTGAAAAAACATTAGACATTCCATCTTCTGAAACCAACACTTTTGATGTTATTTGACGTACAATAATCTCTATATGCCTATTATGGATTTGCACCCCCTGGGATCGATAAACCCTTTGGATCTTATTAACCAAAGAGATACGACTTTGCGCTATGGTTAGCTCAGCACCAATCAAGAATTCCCACGGAATTCCAAGAATTCTTTTTATATGTTCGTTCCAACCCTCAACCCTCTTTTCTAGGTTCATCGATATTGAATCAATCGAACGCACTTCTAACACTTGTTCCACTTTTGGAAGACCTTGCGTTATATCACCCGATCTCGATTTTTCATATATAAATGTAACTAATGTATCCCCTTCGTAAAGGATTTCTCCATAATGACCATGAACGGTTGCCCCTGGGGTGGCCAAATGAGGCTTAGCTGATCTTATGACTAAGGAGTCAACATGAACAATTAGAACTTGACCAGATTTTATCTGTGGTCCATATTTGGATATACATACATTTTCACAAATAAACTGTCCGAGGACAATTATTTTGGATGTCTTCTCACAATAATCGTGATGGAGAAAGCACCAAGTCAAATCGAATGGATGAAAAATGATGTTCCTGCATGGATAGGGATTATAAATTCTCCCATTTTCATCCATTAAATAATATTTAAGTACTTGTAAAGTCTGTTTTAAATTGTCAAGTAGCAAATATTTATTTAACAAGATCTGATTATGAGTTATTAAATAGTAAGGTGAATAAAAATTCGCAATTTTAGGTACAGTCCCTAAGGGACCCAACGAATTCCTAATCGGAATCATGGGATCCTCTTTAATTTGAATTGATTCTTTTGTCACATTGTGAGATTTAGAACCATTGAATGGACCAATTCGAGAACAATTGGATAATGACAAAATTAGAAAAGATTGGCATTCCTTATTTCTATTCAGCAACGTACGAATAGTTCCTTGATGTTGGGTAAGTGATTGAATCCTCCTCGCCTTGGAATAAAAAGGATTGATATTGGTGTGATCTGATCCATTATCTGGGATCAATCCCGAACCCGCCATATCATTCCTTTTTCCGATATACGAAATAGGGGACTTCACTAAGTCAATTCTTATGAAATCTCGAATCAGATCATTTGCCCTCACTTCAACAATGGAAGCCTGAACCTTTTCTATAGAACCATTTCGGTCTTGGTCCCAATTCAATACTAAACAAGTACGAACTAATTGAATACTTGTGTAATAAATTCCTCGAATTGGTTTGCCATTTCTATAAAGGATATAATTTTCAACTCGGAATTTCACATTATCCCTTTCTTGCAACAGATCCTGGGGAAAAAGCGTTGCTAAATTGATACCATCAGCTATTTCATATGTGACTACGGATCGAACCGAAACAAAATACTTTTTCTTGGTAGGTGTGATCCGTTGGACATAGATCCAATTTTGTAATTTTTTTGATTCCTTAGAATTTTTTTTTCCCGTTCCTGGTGGTATCAAGATGCCGCTGTGCCGGGAGATCTTATCTGTCTCTCCAGGAAAATGGATATCTCCAGAAAAGATTTTCAGTTCAATCCTTTTTTTTTTTCTCTCCACTCGGACTAATCCACCTACGCGGCTTCTTGTATTTAAAGTGATTCGTGTATCGACTCCAATGATACTATTGTTCTGTACCATTATGGACGAAGAGCCAGGTAAGATATGCACTTCTTCGGGAATGAAAAAAAAGCGATCTACTTTCATTTGGTATTTCGGACTAAATTCCTTTGCTCCTCGATACTCAATCAAATCCTCTTTTTTGACGATTGAATCCACTTCTACAGTCCCATACTTAGTAATTCCTGAACTGCTTCTTCTGTATCGGGGATCGTCGAAATAAGCAAGAATACTATTTCTACGTAAAATACCATTTATGGGTATTTCAATCGAGATACCAGAACGAGGCATTAGTTCTTTCTCTCGTTCTTGATCATATTGGAATGGGATGATGAATCTATTTCTTCGCCTTTTCGCCAATAAATCAGAATTCTCGTGGAGAATGGCAGGATATATGAAATTCCAACGACCATTGGATATGATTCGAGCAGGTCCTGAATAATCAAGAATCTTTCCCTCTTTTTTACCGGAAGGATCTGAACTAAACAATTTGTGTCTCACTCGATCATTAGTCACTGAGAGGTCAGAACTCTCTCTCTGTTCGACAGAAAGAGAATGAATGTTCATTTGATCTTGATCCTTGTGGAGCGAAAAAGGCACTATACTAGATCTGCACGGACCCCCCGATAATATCCATAAATGACTTGTTTTAGGTAAGAGATGAACATTACCATATGTATATTCAGGTGCATGGTACACATCGGTACTCCAGTGCATTTCTCCCTCTGAGTCAGAATAAATATGTTTTCGAACTCTCTCTTTAAAATTGAAAGTGGATGTTCCAGCGCGAATCTCGGCAATCACTTGTTCTGATTCTACATATTGATCATTTTGAACTAAAAGAAAACTTTTTGGTGGAATATTCACATTATGTAGAATATCCTGACTCTCAATAGTGACATACAGGTCTATATAACATAGAAAAGCAGGATGCCCATGACGTGTACGTGTGGGATGAACCAAATCCTCATTGAATTTTATTTTTCCATTAGAGGGGGCTCGTACATGTTCTGCAGTACCACCTGTGAATACTCCACCGGTATGAAAAGTTCTTAATGTTAGTTGAGTCCCTGGTTCCCCAATTGATTGACCCGCAATGATACCTACTGCTTCTCCCAATTCGACCAGGTCACCATGAGTGGGACTCCGACCATAACATAATCGACAGATCCAAGATGTACTCCTGCAAATAAAGGGGGTTCGAATATATATTGATTGTGCTCGAAAGGTTATGAATCGATTGACAAGCCCAACCCCAATATCTTGATTTCGAGCGGCAATGCATCGTAGACCCATATATATATCGTCTGCTAATACACGACCAATTAGTGTTTGGATCAACATTTTTTCCGTCATCCCATTTCGAGGACTCACGGAAATACCTCGGATAGTGCCACAATCTGTTCTACGTACAACAATGTGTTGAACTACTTCAACAAGTCGACGCGTGAGGTATCCAGCATCTGATGTTCGTACAGCAGTATCCACAACTCCTTTGCGAGCTCCGTAGCAAGAAATGAGATATTCCGTTAAAGAAAGTCCTTCGCGTAAATTGCTTTGAATGGGTAAATCAATCATTTGTCCTTGGGGATCCGACATTAATCCTCTCATACCGACTAATTGGTGTACCTGAGATGCATTTCCCCGAGCTCCCGAAAAGGACATTATATGGACTGGATTAGAAGGATCCGTCATCCTAAAATTAGGATGCATTTCTTGTCTCAAATATTCACTTGTAGCATACCATATCTCAATGGATTGACGTAATTTTTCTACCGCGTGTACATTCCCATAATGATGGTGCTTTTCCAAAATCAAACTTTGTTGTTCAGCATCTTGGACTAGCCATCCCTTAGAAGGTATTGTTAAAAGATCATCAATTCCTAATGAAATGGATGTAGCAGTGGCTTGCTGGAAACCCATAGTCTTTACTTGATCCAGTATGTGTGATGTATATGCCATTCCGAAGTGATCTATTAATCGACTAATAAGTCGTTTCATGGCAGTTCCATCTATCACTTTATTGTGAAAGACCAGATCGGCCCGTTCCGCCATAAGTACCTCCATATTCTGTTGAGTAGGATTCGACAATAGGTTTGAGTCAGTGATTCGAAGACTTCCTTTCCTCTATCTTGATTCACGTATCAATTCAGGAATTAGGATACCGGTTGAACCGTAGAGACCCGAATTCACAAGGTATCGTATCACATAATTACTTAGCTTAGGTACCTTATGAGTAGGCTCGGCAAAACCCCTGTATGGCTTCTTCTATTTCTCGATAAAAAGAAATATGACCAATGGTGGTTCGAATGTATATACAAAGGATTTCTTTTTTGACACTTCTTACTAGTAGATAGTGCCCATAAATCTCATGATAGGTACCCAAAGATTCATATTGAACTTCGATGGGCACTTCTCTTGGGGCAATGAAACGTTGATCTAGTCGCCACCGGAGCCACAAAGGACTATCTAAATTGATTCGTTTCTGCCGGTAAGCTCCAAGTGCATCATAGGAACTACAAAAATAGGGTTCTTTTTCTTTCGTATACTTATAGTTATTATTATACTCGTAAACTGTTTCATTTTGATAGTTTCTGTGATTCCATGGATTATACCTATTTGCACAAATACCTCGACGATTTCCGATGGTTAATACATAGAGTCCAATAAGCATATCTTGGGTTGGTATGGAAATGGGATCCCCAATAGCTGGAGACAAGAGATTCATATGAGAAAACATAAGTAAACGAGCCTCTGCTTGAGCTTCCAAAGATAAAGGTACATGAACAGCCATTTGATCCCCATCAAAGTCTGCATTGAATCCCTTACGAACTAATGGATGTAAACAAATAGCACGTTCCTCCGCTAAAATAGGTTGGAACGCCTGTATGCCTAATCTATGCAGGGTGGGTGCTCTATTCAGCAATATGGGGTGCCCTTGCATAACTTCTTGAAGTATTTCCCATACAATTGGTTCTTTTTCCCGAATTTTACTTTTTGCAATCCCTATGTTGGAAGCAATATGTTGTCTGATTAGACCACGAATTACAAATGTCTGGAAAAGTTCTATTGCTATTTCTCGAGGTAATCCACATCGATGTAATGAAAGCGAAGGGCCCACGACAATGACGGAACGCCCCGAATAATCGACCCGTTTACCAAGTAGAGTCTCACGAAATCTTCCCTCTTTGCCTTCAATTACATCTGAAAACGACTTGTAAACTTTATTATGACCATCCCTCATTGGTTGCCCGCGGATCCCATTATCAAGAAGTGTATCTACGGCTTCTTGTACCAATTTCTCCTGACACATTACTGATTCCCCTGGCGTAGATCTACTTGTTGTTAATGGATCGGTAAGAGTATTGTTCCGATAGATAACTCTTCGATAGAGTTCATTAATATCCGAACTCATTGGTTTACCCCCATCTATCTGAATGATTGGTCTCAACTCCGGAGGAAGAACTGGTAATAGGCACAAAACCATCCGTTCTGGTTCTACATTTGTTCGAACAAAATGCTTAGCTAATTCCATGCGTCTAACCAAAAAATCCTTTCTTCTTCCAACTTTTCTATCTTCCCATTCATTCCCAGTGTACCTTTCTTCCCCTAATTCCTTCCATTCCACCAATGAATGATCTGTAATAATTCGCAAATCTGGATCGGCTAATTGTTCTCTGATAGCACTTGCTCCAGTAGAGATTTCTCGATTTCGAAATGTATCGAAGCCTTGGGTAGTAAAAAAAAGTGGGATGCTATATTTCCGGGATTGTATTTCATATTCGAATGAACCTCGTAATCGTAAGAAAGTCGGTTTTTTAACTATGGGCCTAGCAAAAGAAAAATTGGGATAGGTTCCTATAGGATCCCCCCCTTAAAAACCGGACATGAAGGTTTCCTCTCATCCGGCTCAAGTAGTTACACCAAATAAATAATAAATAAAGGGGGTCTCACTTTCAAATTTTGTTCTAGAAACCCCCATAAAAATCTACTCCTTACTCAAGTTCCCAGTGAGAACCAACCTATATTTCATTGATTCATTTTTACTTTATATTTTATTTTCGGAATTACTTATTCATTATTCAATTACGACATAAATAAAATGTGAAATTGTTGAGTAGCCTACGTCCCCTCGAATGATGAATCCCCTTAAAGGAATACCTTGGAACTCATAAGGGATTTACTTGTCTATGTATCGTTCCATTCGATCTTTTAGGTCCCTACTTCACCTCGACGGTTATGCTATGATGTCCCTTGAAGCATATATGCGATGGATAGATTCCTGTAACCATGTCATATTTGTTTACTTGAACAGAAAACAGAATTTATTTCTAAAAGAAATGGAGTGGCTAATTCCAAGAAAGAATTCTTTTTTTTTTTTCACGAGGTACAGCTAGCAATTCCTATTTATATGTTACGGAATCGACCATGGATCAATTCCCCCTTTATTTGGAAGTATTGAATACACCCATAATTCTGAGCTTCATGTTCTTCTTCTTCCTCTCCCAGGAGACATGTCAGAGCCAGGGGCATCCCAATCGGATTAAATGGGATGACAGTTTCTCATTCCGAATCTGTAAACTCATAATTTCGATCAAATCACACATCGCAGTATACTAGGCTTTCTAATTCCTTAAGGGGTTTATCTAAAAGATTCGCGATATAACTAGGAAGACGTTTAAAATACCACACATGAGTCACTGGACATGCCAGTTTGATGTATCCCATTTGATATCTTCGTATCCGAGAATCAACAAATTCGACTCCGCATTGTTCACAAAATTTCGGGTCTTCTTTTTCATCTCCGATCACTCGATAATTTCCACAAGCACAAATTCCACTTTTTATAGGTCCAGAAATTCTTTCACAAAACAATCCATCTTTTTCCGGTTTATTGGTTTTGTAATGAAAAGTATAGGGTTTTGTCACCTCTCCAACTATCTCTCCATTAGGTAGTATTTTGTTAGCCCAAGCACTTATTTGTTGAGGAGAAACTGATCCAATTCGAAGTTGTTGATGTTTATACCTGTCGATCATATTATAGAATATAAATTCTGATTCATTCCGATCAAGCTTCCTTCCTATGAATCTGGAAGTTCTTCTCAGATACAAGGAAATGATTCAGTTCCAGAGCCAAAGATCGTAGTTCTCGAACGAGTAATCGAAAAGATTCTGGAGCATCCTCGGGGTTAGGTATTGTTCCTCCAATGATCGTAGTACCAAGTACTTCCTGACGAGCTCTAATATGATCAGATTTATAAGTAAGCATCTCTTGTGAAATATGAGCAACACCAAATCCCTCTAGAGCCCAAACTTCCATTTCTCCTACTCGTTGTCCCCCTTGCCTGGCCCTTCCTCTAAGGGGTTGTTGTGTAACAAGTGCATAATGTCCACTGGAGCGTCCGTGGATTTTATCATCAACTTGATGAATTAATTTCAGGATATAGGACTTTCCTATTATAACAGGTTGTTCAAAAGGATCTCCTGTTCTTCCATCAAATATTCTGCTTTTTCCCGGATACTCGGGTTCAAATACCCACGGATTTGCTGTTTGCTTACTGGCTTCATATAATTCAGGAAACACTAGTTTTCTCGAAGCCTCTTGCTCATATCTCTCATCGAAGGGTGCTATTCTATAATGTCTGTCCAGCAGGTCCCCCGCTAACCCGAGCGAGCATTCAAATATCTGTCCCACATTCATTCGCGAAGGTACTCCTAATGGGTTGAAGACCATATCCACCGGTGTTCCATCTTGCAAATAAGGCATATCTTGTCTAGGCAAAATTTTTGAAATGATACCTTTATTCCCATGTCTTCCAGCTACTTTATCACCTACTTTGATTTCACGCTTCTGTGAAATATATACACGAATCATTTCTGGATTATAACTGGAACCCCCCCCTTTCTGGATCCATCTCACATCAATAACTCGACCCTTTCCGCCTATAGGTAATTTTAGACAAGTTTCCTTTGCAGTGGATACCTGAATTCCAAGTATGGCTCGTAATAATCTATCTTCCGGGGCATACGATGATTCTTTTGCTGTCTGAGGCGTTAATTTACCTACTAAAATATCACCTGTTTCTATCCAAGATCCCAACATCACAATTCCATTTCTGTCTAAATTGCGGAGTAAATGGGCTTCTAAATGCGGTATTTCATTAGTGATTCTTTCAGGGCCTTGACTTGTCACATGAGTCTGAATTTCATATTTCCGGATGTGAAAAGAAGTATAAATATCTCCATATACCAGACGTTCACTAATGAGTACCGCGTCTTCAAAATTGTAGCCTTCCCATGGCATATAAGACACTAATACGTTTTTTCCCAAAGCGAGTTCACCACCAACTGTAGCCGCACCGTCCGCTAAAATTTGTCCCTTTTTAATGCATTTACCCCGCGGAACCTGAGGTTTTTGATGCATACAGGTATTTTTGTTGGAACGTTGATACATAACCAATGGAATGCTTATGGTAGTGTCTCCATTACCTGATAAAACGATCTTGTCAGTATCAGTATAAATGATCTTTCCATCTTGTTCGGCTATAGCTGAAACCCCCGAATCTAGAGCCGCTTGGCGTTCCAACCCAGTTCCAACAATGCACTTCTCGGACCGAGAAAGCGGAACTGCTTGACGCTGCATATTCGAACTCATTAAAGCTCGATTCGCGTCATTATGCTCGATAAAAGGAATGAGGGAAGCTCCAATAGAAAAATATTGGAAAGGAAAAATGCTTCGAAGATGAATCTGTTCCCATGCAATAGTCAAGAATTCTTGACGGTATCGAGCTGGAACAACCTGTTCTTCCTGAATACCCTGATTCAACGCCAAAGAATTTCCTGCTGCTACCATATAATATTCATCTCTATTTGGTGATAAATAAACTGTCTGTACCTCTTTTGATCTCTGAGATATTTCATAAAACGGACTCTCTATAGACCCCAAATAACCAATCCTCGCATGAATAGCTAAAGATCCAATAAGTCCAACATTGATTCCTTCGGACGTGTCA
>NW_027519645.1:7500-20000 GCF_043159265.1 Tasmannia lanceolata
ACTCATGTGACAAGTCAAGGCCCTGAAAGAATCACTAATGAAATACCGCATTTAGAAGCCCATTTACTCCGCAATTTAGACAGAAATGGAATTGTGATGTTGGGATCTTGGATAGAAACAGGTGATATTTTAGTAGGTAAATTAACGCCTCAGACAGCAAAAGAATCATCGTATGCCCCGGAAGATAGATTATTACGAGCCATACTTGGAATTCAGGTATCCACTGCAAAGGAAACTTGTCTAAAATTACCTATAGGCGGAAAGGGTCGAGTTATTGATGTGAGATGGATCCAGAAAGGGGGGGGTTCCAGTTATAATCCAGAAATGATTCGTGTATATATTTCACAGAAGCGTGAAATCAAAGTAGGTGATAAAGTAGCTGGAAGACATGGGAATAAAGGTATCATTTCAAAAATTTTGCCTAGACAAGATATGCCTTATTTGCAAGATGGAACACCGGTGGATATGGTCTTCAACCCATTAGGAGTACCTTCGCGAATGAATGTGGGACAGATATTTGAATGCTCGCTCGGGTTAGCGGGGGACCTGCTGGACAGACATTATAGAATAGCACCCTTCGATGAGAGATATGAGCAAGAGGCTTCGAGAAAACTAGTGTTTCCTGAATTATATGAAGCCAGTAAGCAAACAGCAAATCCGTGGGTATTTGAACCCGAGTATCCGGGAAAAAGCAGAATATTTGATGGAAGAACAGGAGATCCTTTTGAACAACCTGTTATAATAGGAAAGTCCTATATCCTGAAATTAATTCATCAAGTTGATGATAAAATCCACGGACGCTCCAGTGGACATTATGCACTTGTTACACAACAACCCCTTAGAGGAAGGGCCAGGCAAGGGGGACAACGAGTAGGAGAAATGGAAGTTTGGGCTCTAGAGGGATTTGGTGTTGCTCATATTTCACAAGAGATGCTTACTTATAAATCTGATCATATTAGAGCTCGTCAGGAAGTACTTGGTACTACGATCATTGGAGGAACAATACCTAACCCCGAGGATGCTCCAGAATCTTTTCGATTACTCGTTCGAGAACTACGATCTTTGGCTCTGGAACTGAATCATTTCCTTGTATCTGAGAAGAACTTCCAGATTCATAGGAAGGAAGCTTGATCGGAATGAATCAGAATTTATATTCTATAATATGATCGACAGGTATAAACATCAACAACTTCGAATTGGATCAGTTTCTCCTCAACAAATAAGTGCTTGGGCTAACAAAATACTACCTAATGGAGAGATAGTTGGAGAGGTGACAAAACCCTATACTTTTCATTACAAAACCAATAAACCGGAAAAAGATGGATTGTTTTGTGAAAGAATTTCTGGACCTATAAAAAGTGGAATTTGTGCTTGTGGAAATTATCGAGTGATCGGAGATGAAAAAGAAGACCCGAAATTTTGTGAACAATGCGGAGTCGAATTTGTTGATTCTCGGATACGAAGATATCAAATGGGATACATCAAACTGGCATGTCCAGTGACTCATGTGTGGTATTTTAAACGTCTTCCTAGTTATATCGCGAATCTTTTAGATAAACCCCTTAAGGAATTAGAAAGCCTAGTATACTGCGATGTGTGATTTGATCGAAATTATGAGTTTACAGATTCGGAATGAGAAACTGTCATCCCATTTAATCCGATTGGGATGCCCCTGGCTCTGACATGTCTCCTGGGAGAGGAAGAAGAAGAACATGAAGCTCAGAATTATGGGTGTATTCAATACTTCCAAATAAAGGGGGAATTGATCCATGGTCGATTCCGTAACATATAAATAGGAATTGCTAGCTGTACCTCGTGAAAAAAAAAAAAGAATTCTTTCTTGGAATTAGCCACTCCATTTCTTTTAGAAATAAATTCTGTTTTCTGTTCAAGTAAACAAATATGACATGGTTACAGGAATCTATCCATCGCATATATGCTTCAAGGGACATCATAGCATAACCGTCGAGGTGAAGTAGGGACCTAAAAGATCGAATGGAACGATACATAGACAAGTAAATCCCTTATGAGTTCCAAGGTATTCCTTTAAGGGGATTCATCATTCGAGGGGACGTAGGCTACTCAACAATTTCACATTTTTTTATGTCGTAATTGAATAATGAATAAGTAATTCCGAAAATAAAATATAAAGTAAAAATGAATCAATGAAATATAGGTTGGTTCTCACTGGGAACTTGAGTAAGGAGTAGATTTTTATGGGGGTTTCTAGAACAAAATTTGAAAGTGAGACCCCCTTTATTTATTATTTATTTGGTGTAACTACTTGAGCCGGATGAGAGGAAACCTTCATGTCCGGTTTTTAAGGGGGGGATCCTATAGGAACCTATCCCAATTTTTCTTTTGCTAGGCCCATAGTTAAAAAACCGACTTTCTTACGATTACGAGGTTCATTCGAATATGAAATACAATCCCGGAAATATAGCATCCCACTTTTTTTTACTACCCAAGGCTTCGATACATTTCGAAATCGAGAAATCTCTACTGGAGCAAGTGCTATCAGAGAACAATTAGCCGATCCAGATTTGCGAATTATTACAGATCATTCATTGGTGGAATGGAAGGAATTAGGGGAAGAAAGGTACACTGGGAATGAATGGGAAGATAGAAAAGTTGGAAGAAGAAAGGATTTTTTGGTTAGACGCATGGAATTAGCTAAGCATTTTGTTCGAACAAATGTAGAACCAGAACGGATGGTTTTGTGCCTATTACCAGTTCTTCCTCCGGAGTTGAGACCAATCATTCAGATAGATGGGGGTAAACCAATGAGTTCGGATATTAATGAACTCTATCGAAGAGTTATCTATCGGAACAATACTCTTACCGATCCATTAACAACAAGTAGATCTACGCCAGGGGAATCAGTAATGTGTCAGGAGAAATTGGTACAAGAAGCCGTAGATACACTTCTTGATAATGGGATCCGCGGGCAACCAATGAGGGATGGTCATAATAAAGTTTACAAGTCGTTTTCAGATGTAATTGAAGGCAAAGAGGGAAGATTTCGTGAGACTCTACTTGGTAAACGGGTCGATTATTCGGGGCGTTCCGTCATTGTCGTGGGCCCTTCGCTTTCATTACATCGATGTGGATTACCTCGAGAAATAGCAATAGAACTTTTCCAGACATTTGTAATTCGTGGTCTAATCAGACAACATATTGCTTCCAACATAGGGATTGCAAAAAGTAAAATTCGGGAAAAAGAACCAATTGTATGGGAAATACTTCAAGAAGTTATGCAAGGGCACCCCATATTGCTGAATAGAGCACCCACCCTGCATAGATTAGGCATACAGGCGTTCCAACCTATTTTAGCGGAGGAACGTGCTATTTGTTTACATCCATTAGTTCGTAAGGGATTCAATGCAGACTTTGATGGGGATCAAATGGCTGTTCATGTACCTTTATCTTTGGAAGCTCAAGCAGAGGCTCGTTTACTTATGTTTTCTCATATGAATCTCTTGTCTCCAGCTATTGGGGATCCCATTTCCATACCAACCCAAGATATGCTTATTGGACTCTATGTATTAACCATCGGAAATCGTCGAGGTATTTGTGCAAATAGGTATAATCCATGGAATCACAGAAACTATCAAAATGAAACAGTTTACGAGTATAATAATAACTATAAGTATACGAAAGAAAAAGAACCCTATTTTTGTAGTTCCTATGATGCACTTGGAGCTTACCGGCAGAAACGAATCAATTTAGATAGTCCTTTGTGGCTCCGGTGGCGACTAGATCAACGTTTCATTGCCCCAAGAGAAGTGCCCATCGAAGTTCAATATGAATCTTTGGGTACCTATCATGAGATTTATGGGCACTATCTACTAGTAAGAAGTGTCAAAAAAGAAATCCTTTGTATATACATTCGAACCACCATTGGTCATATTTCTTTTTATCGAGAAATAGAAGAAGCCATACAGGGGTTTTGCCGAGCCTACTCATAAGGTACCTAAGCTAAGTAATTATGTGATACGATACCTTGTGAATTCGGGTCTCTACGGTTCAACCGGTATCCTAATTCCTGAATTGATACGTGAATCAAGATAGAGGAAAGGAAGTCTTCGAATCACTGACTCAAACCTATTGTCGAATCCTACTCAACAGAATATGGAGGTACTTATGGCGGAACGGGCCGATCTGGTCTTTCACAATAAAGTGATAGATGGAACTGCCATGAAACGACTTATTAGTCGATTAATAGATCACTTCGGAATGGCATATACATCACACATACTGGATCAAGTAAAGACTATGGGTTTCCAGCAAGCCACTGCTACATCCATTTCATTAGGAATTGATGATCTTTTAACAATACCTTCTAAGGGATGGCTAGTCCAAGATGCTGAACAACAAAGTTTGATTTTGGAAAAGCACCATCATTATGGGAATGTACACGCGGTAGAAAAATTACGTCAATCCATTGAGATATGGTATGCTACAAGTGAATATTTGAGACAAGAAATGCATCCTAATTTTAGGATGACGGATCCTTCTAATCCAGTCCATATAATGTCCTTTTCGGGAGCTCGGGGAAATGCATCTCAGGTACACCAATTAGTCGGTATGAGAGGATTAATGTCGGATCCCCAAGGACAAATGATTGATTTACCCATTCAAAGCAATTTACGCGAAGGACTTTCTTTAACGGAATATCTCATTTCTTGCTACGGAGCTCGCAAAGGAGTTGTGGATACTGCTGTACGAACATCAGATGCTGGATACCTCACGCGTCGACTTGTTGAAGTAGTTCAACACATTGTTGTACGTAGAACAGATTGTGGCACTATCCGAGGTATTTCCGTGAGTCCTCGAAATGGGATGACGGAAAAAATGTTGATCCAAACACTAATTGGTCGTGTATTAGCAGACGATATATATATGGGTCTACGATGCATTGCCGCTCGAAATCAAGATATTGGGGTTGGGCTTGTCAATCGATTCATAACCTTTCGAGCACAATCAATATATATTCGAACCCCCTTTATTTGCAGGAGTACATCTTGGATCTGTCGATTATGTTATGGTCGGAGTCCCACTCATGGTGACCTGGTCGAATTGGGAGAAGCAGTAGGTATCATTGCGGGTCAATCAATTGGGGAACCAGGGACTCAACTAACATTAAGAACTTTTCATACCGGTGGAGTATTCACAGGTGGTACTGCAGAACATGTACGAGCCCCCTCTAATGGAAAAATAAAATTCAATGAGGATTTGGTTCATCCCACACGTACACGTCATGGGCATCCTGCTTTTCTATGTTATATAGACCTGTATGTCACTATTGAGAGTCAGGATATTCTACATAATGTGAATATTCCACCAAAAAGTTTTCTTTTAGTTCAAAATGATCAATATGTAGAATCAGAACAAGTGATTGCCGAGATTCGCGCTGGAACATCCACTTTCAATTTTAAAGAGAGAGTTCGAAAACATATTTATTCTGACTCAGAGGGAGAAATGCACTGGAGTACCGATGTGTACCATGCACCTGAATATACATATGGTAATGTTCATCTCTTACCTAAAACAAGTCATTTATGGATATTATCGGGGGGTCCGTGCAGATCTAGTATAGTGCCTTTTTCGCTCCACAAGGATCAAGATCAAATGAACATTCATTCTCTTTCTGTCGAACAGAGAGAGAGTTCTGACCTCTCAGTGACTAATGATCGAGTGAGACACAAATTGTTTAGTTCAGATCCTTCCGGTAAAAAAGAGGGAAAGATTCTTGATTATTCAGGACCTGCTCGAATCATATCCAATGGTCGTTGGAATTTCATATATCCTGCCATTCTCCACGAGAATTCTGATTTATTGGCGAAAAGGCGAAGAAATAGATTCATCATCCCATTCCAATATGATCAAGAACGAGAGAAAGAACTAATGCCTCGTTCTGGTATCTCGATTGAAATACCCATAAATGGTATTTTACGTAGAAATAGTATTCTTGCTTATTTCGACGATCCCCGATACAGAAGAAGCAGTTCAGGAATTACTAAGTATGGGACTGTAGAAGTGGATTCAATCGTCAAAAAAGAGGATTTGATTGAGTATCGAGGAGCAAAGGAATTTAGTCCGAAATACCAAATGAAAGTAGATCGCTTTTTTTTCATTCCCGAAGAAGTGCATATCTTACCTGGCTCTTCGTCCATAATGGTACAGAACAATAGTATCATTGGAGTCGATACACGAATCACTTTAAATACAAGAAGCCGCGTAGGTGGATTAGTCCGAGTGGAGAGAAAAAAAAAAAGGATTGAACTGAAAATCTTTTCTGGAGATATCCATTTTCCTGGAGAGACAGATAAGATCTCCCGGCACAGCGGCATCTTGATACCACCAGGAACGGGAAAAAAAAATTCTAAGGAATCAAAAAAATTACAAAATTGGATCTATGTCCAACGGATCACACCTACCAAGAAAAAGTATTTTGTTTCGGTTCGATCCGTAGTCACATATGAAATAGCTGATGGTATCAATTTAGCAACGCTTTTTCCCCAGGATCTGTTGCAAGAAAGGGATAATGTGAAATTCCGAGTTGAAAATTATATCCTTTATAGAAATGGCAAACCAATTCGAGGAATTTATTACACAAGTATTCAATTAGTTCGTACTTGTTTAGTATTGAATTGGGACCAAGACCGAAATGGTTCTATAGAAAAGGTTCAGGCTTCCATTGTTGAAGTGAGGGCAAATGATCTGATTCGAGATTTCATAAGAATTGACTTAGTGAAGTCCCCTATTTCGTATATCGGAAAAAGGAATGATATGGCGGGTTCGGGATTGATCCCAGATAATGGATCAGATCACACCAATATCAATCCTTTTTATTCCAAGGCGAGGAGGATTCAATCACTTACCCAACATCAAGGAACTATTCGTACGTTGCTGAATAGAAATAAGGAATGCCAATCTTTTCTAATTTTGTCATTATCCAATTGTTCTCGAATTGGTCCATTCAATGGTTCTAAATCTCACAATGTGACAAAAGAATCAATTCAAATTAAAGAGGATCCCATGATTCCGATTAGGAATTCGTTGGGTCCCTTAGGGACTGTACCTAAAATTGCGAATTTTTATTCACCTTACTATTTAATAACTCATAATCAGATCTTGTTAAATAAATATTTGCTACTTGACAATTTAAAACAGACTTTACAAGTACTTAAATATTATTTAATGGATGAAAATGGGAGAATTTATAATCCCTATCCATGCAGGAACATCATTTTTCATCCATTCGATTTGACTTGGTGCTTCTCTCCATCACGATTATTGTGAGAAGACATCCAAAATAATTGTCCTCGGACAGTTTATTTGTGAAAATGTATGTATATCCAAATATGGACCACAGATAAAATCTGGTCAAGTTCTAATTGTTCATGTTGACTCCTTAGTCATAAGATCAGCTAAGCCTCATTTGGCCACCCCAGGGGCAACCGTTCATGGTCATTATGGAGAAATCCTTTACGAAGGGGATACATTAGTTACATTTATATATGAAAAATCGAGATCGGGTGATATAACGCAAGGTCTTCCAAAAGTGGAACAAGTGTTAGAAGTGCGTTCGATTGATTCAATATCGATGAACCTAGAAAAGAGGGTTGAGGGTTGGAACGAACATATAAAAAGAATTCTTGGAATTCCGTGGGAATTCTTGATTGGTGCTGAGCTAACCATAGCGCAAAGTCGTATCTCTTTGGTTAATAAGATCCAAAGGGTTTATCGATCCCAGGGGGTGCAAATCCATAATAGGCATATAGAGATTATTGTACGTCAAATAACATCAAAAGTGTTGGTTTCAGAAGATGGAATGTCTAATGTTTTTTCACCCGGAGAACTAATAGGATTGTTTCGAGCGGAACGAACAGGGCGTGCTTTGGAAGAAGCGATCTGTTACCGAGCCATCTTATTGGGAATTACCAGGGCATCTCTGAATACTCAAAGTTTCATATCCGAAGCAAGTTTTCAAGAAACTGCTCGAGTTTTAGCAAAAGCCGCTCTACGAGGTCGTATTGATTGGTTGAAAGGCCTGAAAGAGAACGTTGTTCTGGGGGGGATGATACCTGTTGGTACCGGATTCAAGGGATTAGTGCACCGTTCAAGGCAAGACAACAACATTCCCTTGGAAATCAAAAAGAAGAATCTATTCGAGGGGGAAATTAGAGATATTTTGTTCCACCACAGAGAATTATTTGGTTCTTACATCCCAAATAATTTCCATAATACACCAGAACAATAATTTACGGGATTTCATGATTCCTAAGAGCAAATTGATTCTTTTCTTTTAACTTTAATTATATGGTATGGTCCGGTCTTTTTATTGGGTAATAAAGATAATAACGAATAGAAAGGAATTAATCACTTGGACCATGTATCAAGGGTCAATCTCCGGGAGAAGGTTCCGTCGGAACAATTATTTATTTCAGGGTACCTCGTCTCTTAAAAAAAAAAAAAAGAGAAAGTGTGGGGAAAAATGACAAGAAGATATTGGAACATTAATTTAGAAGAGATGATGGAAGCAGGAGTTCATTTTGGTCATGGTACTAGGAAATGGAATCCTAGAATGGCACCTTACATCTCTGCAAAGCGTAAAGGTATTCATATTACAAATCTTACTAGAACTGCTCGTTTTTTGTCAGAAGCCTGTGATTTAGTTTTTGATGCAGCAAGTAGGGGAAAACACTTCTTAATAGTTGGTACCAAAAATAAAGCAGCTGATTCAGTAGCATCAGCTGCAATAAAGGCTCGGTGTCATTATGTTAATAAAAAATGGCTCGGTGGTATGTCAACGAATTGGTCCACTACAGAAACGAGACTTCATAAGTTTAGGGATTTGAAAGCGGAACAAAAGGCGGGGAAACTCAACCGTCTACCGAAAAGAGATGCAGCAATGTTGAAGAGACAATTATCTCACCTGCAAACATATTTGGGTGGGATCAAATATATGACGGGCTTACCCGATATTGTAATCATCGTTGATCAGCAAGAAGAATATACGGCTCTTCGAGAATGTCTCACTTTAGGGATTCCGACGATTTGCTTAATCGATACAAATTGTAACCCGGATCTCGCAGATATTTCTATTCCAGCCAACGATGACGCTATAGCGTCAATCCGATTGATTCTTAACAAATTAGTATCCGCAATTTGTGAGGGTCGTTCTAGCTATATAAGAAATCGTTGATTAATAATAAGATAAGCCAATGACTTTTTGAACCCCATAGATTGATTTAATCGGTTACTATTTCTGAATCTCAAAAAAGAGATCAAAATCACTGGGGATATTATGTGATTACTTGGTATCCTAAATATACGATTTAAAGTAGTCGAGTCGAGAAAGAGAGGGTTGAATCAAAATAATTCTTTTTTAAGTTCTATTTCTGTCAGAGGGCAATATGAATGTTCTACCATGTTCCATCAACACACTCAAAGGGTTATACGATCTATCCGGTGTGGAAGTAGGCCAACATTTCTATTGGCAAATAGGGGGTTTCCAAGTCCATGCCCAAGTACTTATCACTTCTTGGGTCGTAATTGCTATCTTATTAGGTTCAGCCACTATAGCTGTTCGGAACCCACAAACCATTCCAACTAACAGTCAGAATTTCTTCGAATATGTACTTGAATTCATTCGAGACTTGAGCAAAACTCAGATTGGAGAAGATTATGGTCCTTGGGTTCCTTTTATTGGAACTATGTTCCTATTTATTTTTGTTTCTAACTGGTCAGGTGCTCTTTTACCTCGGAAAATCATACAGTTACCTCATGGGGAGTTAGCTGCACCCACGAATGATATAAATACTACTGTTGCTTTAGCTTTACCCACGTCAGTGGCATATTTCTATGCGGGTCTTACTAAAAAGGGATTGGGCTATTTCGGTAAATACATTCAACCAACTCCAATACTTTTACCAATTAACATCCTAGAAGATTTCACAAAACCTTTATCACTTAGTTTTCGACTTTTCGGGAATATATTGGCTGATGAATTAGTAGTTGTTGTTCTTGTTTCTTTAGTACCTTTAGTGGTTCCTATACCTGTCATGTTTCTTGGATTATTCACAAGCGGGATTCAAGCTCTTATTTTTGCGACTTTAGCCGCGGCTTATATAGGTGAATCCATGGAGGGTCATCATTGACTAGCTTCCAAAATAGTCTTGTTTTTTTTTTTTTGAAAAAAAAAACAAGACTATCCCAACTCATGGGTGGCTCAAGATAATCTACTTGGGGAACATGATGGATATCTACAAATATGGTAGATACGATTTAGAGTAGGGTCAATAAAGATGTACGATATTAGGGAATTAAAAAAAAAAAAAGGAAAGAGATCGAAAAGATCTTTTTTCCTAAGATTCCCGTTTGGTCCATTTACGTCATACCTCTCCAATTGATATTCTATTTATATCAGTCAATTACGATTACGGTATTACGATTCATAATTTGAATAAGAAAGAATTGTTATGTTATCTGTTTCCGACGTATGCCTAAACAAAAAAACTATGTTCTATCAATTCAATGGTTGACAAAAATTGTCTGCAATTGGATCAATCAAATCTTGATATGGATATGGAATGGTTCGGGCTGATGAATCCATCCGTTTATATCAATGCGCAATAATGATAAAGAAAAGGAAGAGAAAAGTTTACAAACAAATAAGATTCAGAAAAAGGTAGGTTAGGGAGGTTGAGCTGGGTATATGTAATGGCTATAATTCAATCCCTGTGTATGTTTCGAAGAATGATTCTATAATCCAATTCAATATAAGATACGAATGGTTTACGTTATGGAAGAAACATATGTATATGTGATATTAGATATTCACGAGTTATATATGGACTATCCATATATATTATTTCCCATCCCACTGAAGTTAGATGGATTCCAACGGAAGGACTTCCGTTTCATCTTTGGCTGTGGATTGAATGAATAAACAGATGAAGTTAAGGATATAGAAGAGAAAGAGCGAAGAATTGAAAGAGTGGTTCGGAACAAAGAAATGGAAGAACTAGAATCGTATGACTTTACAAAGACTCCATGGATAGGAACTAAAAACGAGATATTGAAGCAGTTATGATGATTCAGTAATATCATCACTTCAATTTGGAGTTCTTAGTTACTTCGACCCGATGGATCTTAGTGATGGAATAATAAGTCATAATTCAGTGATTGTATCATTAACCATTTCTTTATTTTGGTGCGAGGAGCTTACCATGAATCCACTGATTTCTGCCGCTTCCGTTATTGCTGCTGGATTGGCCGTAGGGCTTGCTTCAATTGGACCTGGAGTTGGTCAAGGTACTGCTGCGGGCCAAGCTGTAGAAGGTATTGCGAGACAACCAGAAGCAGAGGGTAAAATACGAGGTACTTTATTGCTTAGTCTGGCTTTTATGGAAGCTTTAACAATTTACGGACTGGTCGTGGCATTAGCGCTTTTATTTGCGAATCCTTTTGTTTAATCCTATAAATGTGAAAAATACGTACTTATTTTTTTCTTATTTGATTGCCGTGAACTTGCCGCTTGCTTCTTCGAATTATATCAACACTTTACTCCTACAACCACTTATTCGTTGAGACAATACCCCACCCCAGGGAAAAGGCTGATTTGAGGATGAGGAATTAGTAGATCCACTCGCTTTCTTCCTTTCCATCCTTAATGGAACCCTTTTTTTTTTTTCACTTTTAGGAAGCGTTGTAACAAACGAGGTATTTCGCAATTGGCATGAGACCCGGGACCTCATATTAATAAGTATTTTATTGGATTGGGAACTTCAATTGAAATAATAATAAAGAATAAATGAAATTTCAAAATGAAATGAATCTATTTTATAAATAAATTCATATTTATAAATAAGTAAATAAATAAAAAGAAATCAATCAAAAGTGGGGCGAAATTATACAATAAAGAAAACTCTGTTCAATTAATTTTGTTAGTCCTATCTATAAGAGGAGAGCATATGAAAAATGTAACCGATTCTTTCGTTTCCTTGGGTCACTGGTCATACGCCGGGAGTTTCGGGCTTAATACCGATATTTTAGCAACAAATCCAATAAATCTAAGTGTAGTGCTTGGTGTATTGATCTTTTTTGGAAAGGGAGTGTGTGCGAGTTGTGTATTTCAAGAATAGGCTGGATCCAACCAGCTGCACTTATTTACTTATTTATTTATAAATAGGAAAGTTATAACTAGGAAAGAAAGGTGCACGATCTCAACGAATTACTTCTGAATAAATTCAGAAATCATATGTAAGAACCATAGCATTTCGTGACTCATTGGTAAATCGACTTTGATTCTCTATCAACCAATAATGTGGGACCATTAACATGGTTAAAGCTAAACCGTTTGAAGTCCAGGCACAACATGGTACTCTTTCTACCACTACGTTAGTACGGATATGGTTTAAAAATGAATAGAATAGTTGGCAATTTATCTGATATAGAACACTCATATCAATAAAATGATTTGAACCATTTAT
>NW_027519645.1:25000-30000 GCF_043159265.1 Tasmannia lanceolata
CAATCTCCAAGATCATTTTTTTTTTTGTTTTTTGCAAAGGAAATAAGGGAATAGATTCTCTATTTTTGTACCACATATCCTTGACACCAAGAAAAGAAATGAAAAAGTGGTTTCTAGAAAAGAAAGGAATTTGCAGGAATTCCTTTGTTACCAAAATTATCTTGTCATACCCCAATTAGGTATTATGGGGTACCATAATGGGGTCTTTGACCCCTGGAACTGGAAGGGCATAATGCGGAAATTAGGTAGGTGATCCAGATTCATCGCGGCTATCAAAAAGCAAAAGAATTTCAATCTTTGAATCGAGGGTTCATAATGTAAGACTTATCTGATCTTATCAATTGTTATGTTAGAGTTGAATTTATTTTATCGAATAAATCATGAATATGAATGTTTCTAGGACAGTATTAAAGATCTCATCGAAAACTTACAGCAGCTTGCCAAACAAGGGCTAAGAGAAAAAAGAGCACAGGTATGACTGGCATAAAATCTACGATTGGATTGAAAAAAGCATAAGCTTCGGGCAATTTGGCGAAGAAAAAGCTACTCGAATGAAGGGCAGAATTAAGACAGATACAGATCAAACTAAAGATATTAAGCATAAGAAATATTTCGTTCTTGGAGATAATTTCATTTTTATTGAGTTATTGATATAAGGGAAAAATTAAGAAAGAAGAGAAGACAAAAAATCCTTCTTTCTTTTTCTTTGAACTTCCCCCAATCAAAAATCCTTCAATTCTCAAATGAGAATAGAAGGAATCATACTTTCATACAATATCTTAATTGACTTATATGGAATGATCAATGAATTCATTTTCATTCTACATTTACACGTATAGAATCCTAGCAACAACCTATTCCATAGATATTTGGGCTGGAATTGACGAATAACCAATAACAATATTAGTGTTTATTAGTGTCGAATTGAAATCTAAATGGGGCGTGGCCAAGTGGTAAGGCAGCGGGTTTTGGTCCCGTTACTCGGAGGTTCGAATCCTTCCGTCCCAGACCGCTTCTATCAAAACAAAGATTGTTCTCTTTAACAATCTTCTGTTTAAGAGTATAAGGTATAAGGTTGGATACAATATGATCCAATTTTTCTTTCTGAGTTCTAATGATTCTTCTATGAATCATAGATTCCTTTCGATTTCCAATTGTAAGAAAAAGAATCGAGTATAAATTGCGGATGGAAATAAACATCTTTTACCTTTTTGATATTAGGTAGGATGGGAACATAGATCAAAGTTGAATTAAAAAAAAAATGGGATGGGCCGTTCAGTGTATGCCCGTCCCGCTCTACTCATATTCATATTGGGGTAAGTTAGTCACTTATAGAAACTTTATGCCCATCTATTATATTTTGATTCTCACATGATGCATTCTAAGTTGAAATGCGAAAGATAAGATCTCTATTTTTTCGAAACTAAACATGTTAGTCAAAATGACTAATTCTATGTGGATCCTGAATCCTAAACAGGAGGGAGTTCTTGGGACTAATTACATCACTGGGATTAAAGTTCTTAAGACTGGGTGTGGGTGGGGTAAAATCAAAATTAAGAACAACGAATTGATCTGGACCCATTTTGCTTTGTACCTATACAAGATAATATAACATACCGCAAGAGGATCTTTTATTATTTGATTGTCTTGGGGTATGATTCATGATCCCCATAGAATTCGAGTTAATCGGCAATGGAAGGTATCAATTTTTCAATATCTGTGTCGTCCGGATCTCATTAATAAACAATAAAGTGCAATATGGAACAGATTTTTTTTCTTTGAGCCTAATTGCTTTTTTTTTTTTTGCATCTGGCTACAATAAATAATTGGAAGTCAATGTAGTGATTGGGAGGAAGATTCATATATTCCATTCACTTTACTTTTGACTTGATAGAATTTATGGAAGGGTTACTAAACCTAAAGTAAAGCAAAATCTGTATAAAATGAACCATGCCTACATGTATTGTTATTGTTTGTTCTATTTCAGTGATACCGGTATTTCGGCTGCGGTGAAAAAGATCTTTGATACCTTACCTTAAATATCTATGATTACTCCCGTTGACAATTGTTCTGTGTATCTGATGGATACGGAAAGATCATACTCCTACGGTTCTGGTTTTATCAATCAGATGGAAGAATAACAACCTTAATCTTATCTTACATGAGAGCTTTTTTCCATCCATCCCATCCCCATGAAAACAAATAAATTGAATTTGTTTCTCGATCCATCTACCTGCTTTAAATCATTAATGATTCAATTGGAAAAGGAACATGGATTTCTCTTATGTCTTATGATGATCAAATTTAGTCATTACAGGAAAACTTATTTCCATTAATGATAATGATGTCGAAGTAGGAAATTATGATGTCGAAGTAGGAAATTCTTGAAACCTTTTTTCATGATTCCTTTATCAATCCTTAGATACTTGAAGAAGCGCGAGATTGATGAACCTAGTCTATAATCGATTCATTTGCGACTTTTCCGAGTCATTGGAATAGCTTATTTGGCTAATGACTTATTTTGTTCCGGTATTGAGTATTGAGAATCTAATTAAAGACCTTTCTTTAATTTAGTTGTTCGAGAAAGAGTTGGATCCTTCATGATTGATTGTCCCGAACAATCTGTTGAAGATGTAGATGTAAAGAAGTGTTAAGTAATTCGTTTATTCGTCTTTTTTAGAAATGTGTTTCATTCATACGGTCGAATATGGGGTAAGATTGAATCTTTGTCTTTGCTTGTGGGGCCTTCTCTAGATGAATACCTATCCATCCATATATATATCAAAATATCTATAATATAGATATCAAAATATATATCAAAATCAAAATATAGATATAAATATCTATTTATATATATAATTTATATATATATAAATATAAAAGTATGGACTGCTGTGTACCGATTGAGCGTACCGATTGAGCCAATGACTATTCCGGATTCCATATTGAATCAATTCCATACCGGTTCAAAATTAGAGGAATGTTATGGTAAAACTTCGTTTGAAACGATGTGGTAGAAAGCAACGTGCGACTTGAAAGACATGATCGGCTGTGGATTCTTGCATCCACCATTTTATATATCAATGAAGATGCTCTTGGCTCGACATAGTTTGTTCTGTTCTACTAGGACCCCCCAAAATTGGGGGTTGTAAATAGTACATGATGTAGCTCGAGTATAAAGTATTGATTCATTTATCAAGGGGAAGGATCTAGGGTTAGTGCCAATCAATAAGTTGGAACAACTTCGTAAGTATATCTTCGATATAGAAATCCAAAGGTTCAAATTCCAACAAGTTTCGAATAAAAAAAAACAAAGTAAAATTTGCCGGAATTGGTAAAACTATTTTGATCAAAAGTGTATTACAGGGGAATCAATCGTTCGTATGATTCTTTCAATAGAAAGAAATAACAAAAGGTATGTTGCGACCATTTTGAAACGATTAAGGATCACCGAAGTAATGTCTAAACCCAATGATTCAAAGCAAAGATAAAGGATACCGGAACAAGGAAACACCATTTTCAATTGTCTCAACAACTGGAACTAGATCAGAATGAGGAAGAAAAAGAGATTCTAGGCGGGACAAATAAAAGAGGTTAGAGACGGCTCAACAAATGTCCAAGGATTTCCCTTTAAGCTCTTTGAGAATTGCCCAACTTGAGTTATGAGTACGAATGATATTTCTTTTTTTTTTTCAGGAAAGGAAAGGAAGGAAGAACAAAAAAAACGACTCAACTTATAGTCTAATTGATGATTTTATGGATACATTTGTCACTATATGATATGCATAGCATAAATTCAAACTCGAATCATTCTTTCTCGAGCCGTATGAGGAGAAAACCTCCTATACGTTTCTAGGGGGGGCATTGTTCATCTATATCTATCCCAATGAGTCATCTATCGAATCATTGCGATTGATGTTCGATCCCAAAGAGAAGGAAGAGATCTTCGTAAAGTGGGTTTTTACGATCCGATAAAGAATCAAACTTATTCAAACGTTCCTGCTATTCTATATTTCCTTGAAAAAGGCGCTCAACCTACAGGAACTGTTCATGATATTTCAAAGAAGGCAGAGGTCTTTAAGGAACTTCGAATTAATCAAACGAAATGAAATAAATGAAATAAACAAAAAAGGGGGGTGCCCAGTATCTTATCGAGCTTTGTGTAATTCTTTCTCCACCACTCCGATTTTTCTTACTCTATTCATACCTATTCACTATTGCTCCTCTATAATCCCATATCAGATAACGATAACGAAAAAAAATCTTTTTTTATTGATATGAGACAGATAGAAAAAAAAATCTCGAGTGAATAGATGAAATAATCGGATCTAGAAAATGATGGTATGGGATTACCATCAATCGGATTGTTTTCGTTGGGACTCCACCAACAAACAAGGGGTCAATCTTGTTTATTGTACCTCTATTGAATAAACTAGAGATTTTTTTCCTACTTTTTTTTTTTTCTTATTTATTCCCCCATCCACACTTCATTTCTGATCTGTGTAGTGTCAATCCAACACAAGTACTTATTTTCTTTAATTGAATTTGTTTTCTCAACCAACATTCAATTCATATTGACAATGTTGTATCGATCAAATATAATTTGATCGTGGATAAATAGATCCATTTATCCCAGCCTCATAAGTTTGTTTCTTTATTTCTTTACTTTATTTCAATTTCACTCAAATGGTGAGTTCGCCAGATTCGCTGCGACACAAGAAGTATCTTCTTAATGAAAAATGAAAAAAAAAAATATTGATAAAAATATGGATGATCCATAAATTTTGGCATCCATCTATATTGATCCGGGAATTCGTTGTATTTTCATCTAATCTGTTCATTTTGATGTTCATAATTGATCATCAAATTTTCTTTTAGATTTGTTTGTTACTAGTTCAATGTTTTGACGGGGTCGAGCAATCCAATCCCAATCTCTTGGTTTGAGTTTTATTTTTATTCCGATCGTATCTACACACCATATTTTTCCGGGTTGCTAACTC
>NW_027519646.1:0-2500 GCF_043159265.1 Tasmannia lanceolata
TTTCTTTTATCAAGGGTTCGACCAATCGATATGTGTCTACAAATAATTGAAATTCAATTTCTTGATCTGTATCTTCAATTTTTGGAAACTTATGAAGTTCTTCCGTCAAGCCCTGATCAATGAACCTAAAAAATCCCTCAAATTGTATCTGACTAAATCCAGGTATTGTAAACATTCCCTCATTTCCATCCCGGAGCATCTTAAGTTTACCATTTATCGAAAAAATACCATTATTGGCTCACTCTTCATCGAACCATATCAAACCAGATAGATCAATCTAGCAATGATGGAATTTATATTCTGTTTACTGAATCACATGAAATTTGATCCAACTCCATATACGTATGAAATACGTATGAACGAAGGAATAAAGAGAATTTTCTACTCAAATTTGAATTTTCGACAGATACAAATGGAAATGAATTGATAAAAAATTCCTGTAAACGAAATTCTGACACTTCAACTTATAGAGTTTTAAAATTGATCCAATTTATACCTATTATTATGATATTACGATCAGATTGGGTACTAGAAGTAGATTCTGGATTTAATCCGTTCTCTATGAATGATATAAAGACAGAATAATCAGGAATAGAGTTTCCTTTGATTTTAGCACTTCACTTATTTGATTGATTCATTTTTTAAAAAATGATTCGCAGAGAGGAGAGAGATTTCTACCCATTTGTTAATAAAATGAGTAGAATATGATTCGCTTGAAGTACGTAAGAGGGGTGAGTTATACTTATTAAGTACATGCAGATATAGGCATCTAGCTATCCGCATATCCCATTATCCCAGTTCCACTTGGGGCAACATGGGTCGTGCTATAGCATAATTTCTATTTTAGATTCAATATATTCAATGAAAGGTTGAATCACGATGATTCTCTATAGGAATATAAGATACCTGACTAGGTAAGGTATCCCTGTAACAATTTTTACCCCGGGGTTTACATATACACATAATTGTTGTTATAATTGCATAATTGAAATTGAAAAGGATTCATTATTGAAAAGAGTTGATAATTGATACTGATTAGCATTAGTCGTGTATCAATTTTATTTTCTTATGCCATTCCATTAAGGAAACAAGATTGGAGATCCAAACTCAAGAACCGTTCATGAATTCACAATAGTTAATGGTTCCAATTGGCCCTGAATTTTTGATTTTGTGACTGGAAATCTATTTTTTCTCTTTCATTTCAATTTTCAATATAAAAGAGAAGGGAAATTTTTAGGTGTTGTGTGTTTTGAAATACTATAGAATCAACCGAAGAGAACAACTGGATCCAATAAAAAAAAAAAAGAATATTTTGATCTATATCTATTTTGTATCGTTTTGGCGGCATGGCCGAGCGGTAAGGCGGGGGACTGCAAATCCTTTCTCCCCAGTTCAAATCCGGGTGTCGCCTGATCAACAAAAGACTCGGAATCCCTTATCCTGCTAATAGAACTCGAAAAATTCTTGCCCAGCGGAAGCAGAGGCAAAGGGCTAGGACTGTCGATACTAGATTTTCAGAATCCCGGGGTTCTATAAAAAACTTTTGATTCGTTCTTAAAAAATTAGGGTGTGGTCCAAACCGGTACCAATATGAATAAAGAAACCCTCGCTTATTACTGATTACTGATAGGTTCGGGTCATTGATTTGATTTATCAATAGAATCAAATCAATAGTCAAATTCAATTGTGAGATTCATAACTACAAAAGTCAGGGATCAAAATCCGGGTATCCAAAGGAAGGCTCCTAAAGGACTGTAAATCCTTGTTCCTAGGATCCAAGGAGGGATGATAGGAAGGACTATCAATACTTCCTACACTAGTGTCTACTGACTGAATCTTGAATTAGATTGGGCAGGCTCATGGAGAATCAAAGTAGGGGTTGGGGAAAGGACTGAAGATACTTTGTATCCAGACTCACGAGAGTCTCTGAGTGCTCAGGCATTCAATCAATATTGGATTGGGTGGGTGATTGGCTTTTCTCTTATAGATCTTAATATTTTAAAAAAGAAAAGTTGAACTTTTTGGTAACCCCGCCAAGAATGTATGTAATGGGGTGTCTCCCGATTCTTTCACAGAAAGAGAGACAGTAAGGCTTAGACGGGAGATAGAGGTATGTGATAGATAGTTATCGATCTTGATGGTATATTTTTCTGTCTTTTGAGACTTTCAAGGGGGTAACTGTGTATCTTGCTTGTGCTTAATGCTTCCCAATTCTACCAGAAATCATATAGGAACTTGTTACAAGCGTATTCATTGGAATTGGATTGGTTCATCAATAGCGTTAGATCAGAATCCAATTTTGACTCTGCACCATTGATTTCACTATTATTAGTGATCAATAATGGAATAATTCCTTCATGTTCATAGAGATAGGGGACATAATTCACATGGATATAGTAAATCTCGCTTGGGCTGCTTTAATGGTAGTCTTTACATTCTCCCTTTCACTCGTAGTATGGGGAAGAAGTGGACTCTAGGGATACTACTAATTGAGTTGAGT
>NW_027519647.1:5000-26290 GCF_043159265.1 Tasmannia lanceolata
TTCGATTCAATCGTACCACGTAATCCTTTAAAGGGTGTTCTGAGTGAATTATTTCAGCTACATGGTTTCTTTCCTTTGAATCAAAATTCAAGTAATGAAAACCTATAATAGAATAAAATAAATCGAATCGAAGTGTTGTATATTTCTATATCTCCCGAGAACCTCCATTTTTGACTTGACTATGAATTCCTGTTGGATCAGATTCTAACGAATTTTTGGGGAACTCATAATAAACCCCTTATTCTCCTTATTAAAATAAAAAGATAAGGACGGGAGAACAAGAATAATAAAGCGGATTATCATACGTATATTTCGTGTAGAAAGATGAATAGGTACATTTATTTAGTTCTACATTCCTTGAACTTATTATATACTTATAATACTTATAATAGATAGACTTATCATAAGATATCTTTTATAACAGGAGATATCTTTTATAACAGGTACAAATATTAAATCGAGGCACCTATTCTATGACAGATCTCAACTTACCCTCTATTTTTGTGCCTTTAGTGGGCCTAGTATTTCCGGCAATTGCAATGGCGTCTTTATCTCTTCATGTTCAAAAAAACAAGATTGTTTAGATCCGATGGGACTAAATCTCATCAATTTATTTCAACACTTGGACTTGGATCATAATACAGATACCTATTTAGTGGAATATGGTACGATATGTGGCTCCCCTCGAACACAAAAATAATACAAATAACAAATAAAAAGGAAAAGGCTGTTATGTTATGCATGCAGATACATGATCTATGGATAAATGCATGTATATGCGGGTATAGCTGTTTTAAAATAGATCGGCGGATATCTATATCTGAAATAGAAAGTAAATGTATCTATATGTTATGTAGATATACATAATGGGATCATATGAAGGGGATGTTATTATTTTATATCTAACCAATTCGATGAATTACTGCTAAGGGTTCACATCATAATAGTGCTAGTTGATGAGAGTTACTTCGGGAGCCAAAAAGGTAAAGTCAAATTCATTTGGCTTATTCTCTCAATTCCAATAGAATGCAACTGGATCTAGTATGAACTGGCGATCAGAACGTATATGGATAGAACTTATAACGGGGTCTCGAAAAACAAGTAATTTCTGCTGGGCCTTTATCCTTTTTTTAGGTTCGCTAGGATTCTTATTGGTTGGAACTTCCAGTTATCTTGGTAGGAATTTGATATCCTTATTCCCGTCTCAGCAAATAATTTTTTTTCCACAAGGGATCGTGATGTCTTTTTATGGGATCGCGGGTCTGTTCATTAGTTCCTATTTGTGGTGCACAATTTCGTGGAATGTGGGTAGTGGTTATGATCGATTCGATAGAAAAGAAGGGGTCGTGTGTATTTTTCGTTGGGGATTTCCTGGAATAAATCGTCGAATCTTCCTTCGATTTCTTATGAGAGATATCCAGTCGATCAGAATGGAAGTTAAAGAGGGCCTTTATTCCCGTCGTGTCCTTTATATGGAAATTAGAGGCCAGGGAGCTATCCCCTTGACTCGAACTGATGAGAATTTGACTCCACGAGAAATTGAACAAAAAGCTGCCGAATCGGCCTATTTCTTGCGTGTACCAATTGAAGTATTTTGAAATAAACTGTGATGAAGAATGAATGTTTTCTTTCTCAGTATGAGGGAAGGAGCTCAGGAATCCCCTTTTACTTTTAATATAAGCGAAGTTTCTTCGGAACGTTCATTCGAGCAAATCATGTTAGATTCTATTTCACCCGTTCTGTTGGTAATGCCGCTGTACTGTGGCCTATAGAATAAAGCAAGCAAGCAGGCATATATGGAACAACCATAATAAGAAGCAAGTTTTGTCCACCAAAACTATTTTTATGCATATGGAACTCAACTCAATTCTTTCATATTAGTAAGAAGTCCAATAAGTATGTATTCATCACACATATCAGAACATTTCGGAATACAGTACAGAATTCATCTTTTTAGGCCCAATATTTTGAATTGATACGTTAGATACAGATGGATCATCTCTCATAAATTATCTCCCTTTTGTCATTTGTCAATCGATCTTTCTTTTTATCTTATCCTCTCTTTTGCTCCTTGATGGCCAAACGATTGGATCTTTCATAACCATCCAATTTCTCTCTCCTTTTGCCACTCCTTTCGGATTTCATCATCAATATTCTTCAAAAATATCCCTTCAATTATTCCTGGGCTGTGGGTAGCCAGCCAAACATTTCGAAATAATTGATTGATCGAGGGGGAGTTTTTTTGTCTCAAAATCCGAATAATATTCATTACTTCAAGTGGTTGCATTCATCGAAAGGAACAAATGAAGATGCAATTGGTTCGAATTTGACCATGGGATATCTGGAAACAATATTTGATTATTTCTTTCATTTGAAATGGGCCCTTATTTTTTCATTTCATTTTTATTTGATTCTATTTCTATATTCTTTCCAGATCCAAGGACTAAACAATGAAAAAAAAAAAGTGCCAAAAAAGAAAAAAGCATTGACTCCCCTCCCATATCTTGCATCTATAGTCTTTTTGCCCTGGTGGATCTCTCTCTCATTTAATAAAAGTCTGGAACCTTGGGTTACTCATTGGTGGAATACCAGGCAATCCGAAACTTTTTTGAATGATATTCAAGAAAATAACGTTCTAGAAAGATTCATAGAATTAGAAGAACTATTCCTGTTGGACGAAATGATAAAGGACTACCAGGAGACACAGATACAAAAGTTTCGTATAGGAATCCACAAAGAAACGATACAATTGATCAAAATGCACAATGAAGATCATATCCATATCATTTTGGATTTCTCGGCAAATATAATCTGTTTCGCTATTCTAAGCGGTTATTCTATTCTGGGTAATGAAGAACTTCTCATTTTGAATTCTTGGGTTCAGGAATTCCTCTATAACTTAAGTGACACAATAAAAGCTTTTTCTATTCTTTTATTAACTGATTTATGTATCGGATTCCACTCGCCTTATGGTTGGGAACTAATGATTGGCTCGATCTACAAAGATTTTGGATTTTCCCATAACGATCAAATTATATCTGGTCTTGTTTCTACCTTTCCAGTCATTCTAGATACAATTTTGAAATATTGGATCTTCCATTATTTAAATCGTGTATCTCCTTCACTTGTAGTCATTTATCATTCAATGAATGAATGAAGAACTCATTTGATCCGCTGATATCAATCAAATAATCCCACTCTTTATACTTTTACCCGTCCAGGGAATTCGATTCCTCCTATATTCCAGTACAATTATTCCAGTACAATATCAGAATCGTGGATAGGGAACTATACTATACTAACTATATTAGCTACCTACCTAATTTATTGTAGAAATTTCCGGGATCAATGATTGGACCATGCAAAATAGAAATACCTTTTCTTGGGTAAAGGAACAAATGACTCGATTCATTTCCGTATCGATCATGATATATGTAATAACTAGGACATCTATTTCAAATGCATATCCTATTTTTGCGCAGCAGGGTTATGAAAATCCACGAGAAGCAACTGGGCGTATTGTATGTGCCAATTGCCATTTAGCTAATAAACCCGTGATATTGAGGTTCCACAAGCTGTCTCCTGATACTGTATATGAAGCAGTTGTTAGAATCCCTATATGCACTGAAACAAGTTCTTGCTAATGGTAAAAAGGGGTCTTTGAAATGTGGGGGCTGTTCTTATTTTACCCGATGGATTCGAACTTAGCTCCACCCGATCGTATTTCTCAACCCCCGGATCATATCCCCGAAAGAAAAAAATAGGCACTCTGTCTTTTCAGAGTTATCGCCCCACTAAAAAAAATATTCTTGTGATAGGTCCTGTTCCTGGTCAGAAATATAGTGAAATCGTCTTTCCCATTCTTTCTCCGGACCCTGCTACTAAGAAAGACGTTAACTTCTTAAAATATCCTATATACGTAGGTGGGAACAGGGGAAGGGGCCAGATTTATCCCGATGGGGGTAAGAGTAACAATACAGTCTATAATGCTACAGGAGCGGGTATAGTAAGCAGAATAGTACGTAAAGAAAAAGGGGGGTATGAAATAACCATAGCTGATGCATCGGATGGACACCAAGTAATTGATATTATACCTCCAGGACCGGAACTTCTTGTTTCAGAGGGTGAATCTATCAAGCTTGATCAACCATTAACGAGTAATCCTAATGTGGGTGGATTTGGTCAGGGAGATGCAGAAATAGTATTCAAGATCCATTACGTGTCCAAGGGTTGTTGTTCTTTTTGGTATCTGTTATTCTGGCACAAATCTTTTTGGTTCTTAAAAAGAAACAGTTTGAGAAGGTTCAATTGTCCGAAATGAATTTCTAGATACATGGATCCATCAAATTGGTAAAAAGAGACGAACTATTGTTGATCGATGCAATTATGTATGATCAAAAAAAATAATGAAAAGCTTTTTTCTTTATACTGTTTTTCGGCGAGATGTCAGGAATTGTTTGTGCCCCGTTCCTAGTAATAATATGTATATTCTGAAGAAGGCTACTTGACATTTTTTTTTTTTTCAAAAAAAAAATTGGAGTGGTGTGACTATGCCAGGCCTCTTAATCCCAGATTATAAATGCCATGTAATGCATCAATAGTTTTTGATTCTATTGTACCTAATAGAATCGAATTCTATTAGATAATAGGCAAGGAAGAAAATAAATGGCAAGGAATAAATGAAAGTAACAAATGATTCTAGGAGGGATTGCTCGTCTTACTAATCTTCCACACAAGAAAAGGAATTTTTCACCCTTTTCCTGTGTGGAAATAATAATGATTCTTGATCCTGTTCGTTAAAGATTACGATTTTCTTTTCCAGGACTATTATAACCTCTTTCTTTAGATTCATAAGCAGTAGTGGACAAACAAAAAAAAAGGGGGGGGCGGGGGGAATCACTCATTGAGCAAATAGAACTTCTTCAATGAACTTATAAAAAAAAAAAAAGCAAATTTTCGCTGTGATGAGATAATCAATAAGGATTTGGATATGTGCAAAAATCCAAGATTTTCACTTTTTTTTTTTCACCACACTCGGGCATTAAATTAAGTGTCTTTTGCTTGAAATTTTATTTATGGAGTAAGGTTCATTTCCATACTAATTGGAATTGATTTGAAGAATGTCTCATCTGTAGAAATCCATATTGTGTCATCCATAAAATCGATTGATTCCTTCTTTCTTCTTGCTTCGGAAGAGTCCGTCCATACTATAGAGGAACAGATACTATGACAATCAAGGGATTAAATTCTTCAAAAACATCATTAGAAACAAAGGAATGGGGTGGTTTTAAACATCGGATCGAAGCAAAGGATCCGTTTTGTCATTTCTACGAATCAAATATTCTTCTTATGTTGACTGAATGAATTTCCAACCTTTATGTTATGAAATGGATCAAAGTCTCGCTGGAAGAGTAAGAACTCAACAGGACCTTACCCCTCTTTGTTTTGTCTGATTCGAGGGGTAAGGTCCTGTTGAGTTCTTACTTTTTCATGTCCACAATCCGGTTCTCATCCGATCACTATAGGGATGAGCCCAATCCGGAGTATGAACCGTAAAAGAAAATACCTATTGAACCAATCACAGGAATACCAGTTACAGTACCTATCAGCCAAAGAGGAATCCTTCCAGTAGTATCGGCCATTTACCCCGCTTCCCTCCACATTTCATCAAGTGGTCATGCTAGAGACATAAACAGTCATGGATAATTATGAGGATGATATCCTTCCGAATGGGATAAGAGAATTCCTACTATTCTCTTTCTTTCTCTCAATTGAAGAAATAATTGGAAAATAAAACAGCAAGTACAAAAATGAGTAATAACCCCCAGTAGAGGCTGGTACGATTCAATTCAACATTTTGTTCGTTCGGGTTTGATTGTGTCGTAGCTCTATAATTCAGATTAGGTTTATCGTTGGATGAACTGCATTGCTGATATTGACCCCAAAAAAGAAACGGTAGGTACAGCCAGTCCGTGAACGGCCAACCAGCGCACTGTAAAAATTGGATAGGTTCGATCTATGGTCATTGAGGCCTCCTAAAAGGATCTACTAAATTCATCGAGTTGTTCCAAAGGGTCAAAACGGCCAGTTATTAATGGAATCCCCTGTCGGCTCTCTGTGAAATACTCGTTTGGCCGAGGGCTTCCAAACACATCATAAGCTAAACCCGTGCTGACGAATAACCAACCCGCAATGAATAGGGAAGGTATAGTAATACTATGAATAACCCAGTATCGAATACTGGTGATAATATCAGCAAAAGAACGTTCTCCCGTGCTTCCAGACATGCTGAGCTCCACATATTCTTGTACAGTCAAAGGGGGATCGATTCCTTGAAAGATGGGATCAGTAAATGGAAAACTACTGATATTTCATCTTTGTGAGATCGTCAATATTGTACCGAAGGTGTATTTAGAGTATACCGAATCAGTATAGCTATCCTTCCTCTGACACAGCAACGCAGTTTCAATCAGTATCGAAAAGAAATGGTACATAATTCCCCTTTTCCTTTCTTGTTACTTGTCTATGCGGAACCGCGTGTCATTCAATCAAAAATTGATCAAATTTCTGTAGTATAGGGTTTCAAGTATTGGCTTTGGACTAGAAACTGAAGTTCTTAGTAAAGTTTGAGTCAACGGGTTCTAGTTCTAATAATTAATGAACGAGATTATCATATTCCACACAATTCAATTAGATGCAAAATATAGAAATCCCCTCTCATGGTTGTAGAAAAGATATTTTTCTTTTTTTCTAATCCTTTCATTTCAAGTAATTGGTTGGTTCTACAGTAGTAGATAGTATTCGATGAAAGAAAGAGAAGAAACAATAAATAGTTTGAACAATCAATATTCGTGATGCAACCATTACTGGATTAGATCCAAAGGTTCCTTCTTGACCTAGCTACAAGGATGGAACTCCATGATATGGAAAGACAGACTGTGGAACCTAAAAGGATAATAGGAATTGATAAATTGAAAAAGAAAAGAAATAAATGGTCAAAATGGAAATTCTTTTGAAATCCAATTCTTTTATTCTATAGTTATTCAAAGATAATTTCATTTTTGAATGAAGTTACACGACACAGTTCTTCTGACTATTACTTTACTCACGAGTTGCTCAATGAATCTGTTGATTTGAAATCCCGACATTGGTAGATGTCACAGATGATAAATCAATCTTTTTTTTTTTTTCTACCTCTGCTACTCTATCTTTGTCAGTGCCGTCTATAATGACTGATGAATCAAGAACTTTCAATTGGAACTGATTCTGTCAATTGGTATTTTTTCTGATCATCACATCTCGCAAAAATTGAAACTTAGGTAAGTGCTTTATAAACATATGTAAAAAAAAAAGAACGTATCTCATTTAGCTCCTTCATGCCCACTATAACTAGTTATTTCGGTTTTCTACTAGCTGCTTCAACTATAACCCCAGCTCTATTGATTGGTCTGAGCAAGATACGACTTATTTGAAATTAATTGAATGAATAATTCATCAAAATAAATAGTTCTGTGAGATTTCAGGTATTCGATAGTTCCTTCCCGCGTTAATTACCAATTCTTGATCATTGAGATTCATGGGTGATTCGGAGTAATATTTAGGGATAGATATTACCTCTATTTTTACCCTTTCCAACAAATTGAAATGATTGAAGTTTTTCTATTTGGAATCGTCTTAGGTCTAATTCCTATTACTTTGGCCGGATTATTCGTAACTGCATATTTACAATACAGACGCGGAGATCAGTTGGACCTTTGATTGAGTAACATCTCTTTTTTGATTGACCTCCTTCTTAAGCTGCAGGAGGTCAAATTCAGGTTGCAGTTCAAGTTAGTAAAGTTATTTTATTGTGATTCAACATTACAAAAACAGAATCACGCTCTGTAGGATTTGAACCTACGACATCGGGTTTTGGAGACCCACGTTCTACCGAACTGAACTAAGAGCGCTTTCTTATGACAGGAGATACAACTGTAAAGAAAGGGATTCTTTTTGTACACCCAATACACCTTGCATGCATGTAGTATCATAAAATGCAAAATTATGTCCAGTCCAGTCCAATTTGAATCGATCTCAACTGATCCCTCGTTACTGCCCATAGGAGAAGTAATAGGTAGGGATGACAGGATTTGAACCCGTGACATTTTGTACCCAAAACAAACGCGCTACCAAGCTGCGCTACATCCCTTTCAATTGTTGTACAGTTTCATTGTAGGGAATCCTTGTCTTGTTTTCCACATCGTTATTTCCTAATATCTAGAGACAATTTCTCTTGCCATTTCTTCTTTTTGATTTCATATAATCAAAGAATTATATACATATGAAACCTAACGTATAAAAAAATGAATATTTATCGGTAATGCTCAGTAAGAAAGGGTCATCTTTTTCTGTTTTAGGGACAAGTAGATCTAATCCACCGGATTATTGTACATATTCATTTTCATTTTAGTTCGGGATTAGGGATTTCGTGTACAAATACAAGTGATCTTTAGCTACAGATACATCTGATCATATATGTATTCCAATAAAGAAGGAGGATTTTCAATGCGAGATATAAAAACATATCTCTCCGTGGCACCTGTGCTAACTACGCTATGGTTCGGGTCTTTAGCAGGTCTATTGATAGAGATCAATCGTTTATTCCCAGATGCGTTGACATTCCCCTTTTTTTCATTCTAGTTATTGACATGGGAAGGGGTGAAGAAGATTAGAGATACAACAAATTCTCTGTGACTAATCCACCCTTTTGAATTTTTTTTTTAAGTTGTTTAGGAAGGAAAGAGAAAGAAAAGTGGATTAAACCTCAGCGAAACTCGGGCTCAGCATAGAATTAATAGAGGGAGAACAGAAATAGAAATGTGGGTCTAGGACAGGCTGTTCAAGAGCATACAAGATAGTAAATGAAATACTGACTGGGATTAGAAATAATGGATAGTTAGAAATAATTGTATTACTTATTATTACTCTATTGATTGCAGCGAAATCTTTCATAATTGGATTTCGAGTTATCAGTTAGCAACTTCTATTTATTTTTCCTTCTTTTCGTATTCTTCGATTCAGATCGAAAATAGAAGAGTGGAGGGAATCCAAAATCCAAAGGAGGTTCATGGCCAAGGGTAAAGATGTCAGAATAAGAGTTATTTTGGAATGTACCAGTTGTGTCCGAAATGATTTAAATAAGGAATCGCGGGGCATTTCCAGATATATTACTCAAAAGAATCGACACAATACGCCTAGTCGATTGGACTTGAGAAAATTCTGTCCTTATTGTTACAAGCATACGATTCATGGGGAGATAAAGAAATAGATCGAACAGAATAGAATGTCTGTTCCACCCTTCCAAGGAACAGGACAAAATTACATATAGATAGATATATAAAATATAAACAAATCAAGTACTATTACTATTTCGGTCGGATCCGAAACCGAAATGAATGAAGAAATAAGATTTTAGAGATAAGGAATAAATCATGGATAAATCCAAGCGACCCTTTCGTAAATCCAAGCGATCTTTTCGTAGGCGTTTGCCCCCAATTGGATCGGGGGATCGAATTGATTATAGAAATATGAGTTTAATTAGTCGATTTATTAGTGAACAAGGAAAAATATTATCTAGACGAGTGAATAGATTGACCTTGAAACAACAACGATTAATTACTATTGCTATAAAACAAGCTCGTATTTTATCTTCGTTACCTTTTCTTAATAATGAGAAACAATTTGAAAGAACCGAGTCGACCCCTAGAACTGCTGGTCCTAAAACCAGAAATAAATAGGCCTACTTCTCAATTGAATCAAAACTCTAATTGGAATTCAAACTCAGATTGAGGTTTTGTTCGAAAAAGCCGAGATACTTGATTGTCGCGTCGTAAGAAAAAAAAAAAAAGAATGAATGGGGAAGAAAAAATATTTTTTTTTATTGAAAAGTGTTCGTTCATTTCTAATATTTATCATATTCATTTCTACTCTACCTTCCCGGAGTTCATTCTCCGGGGAACTCCGTTTAAATCATTTCGGTGAATTCGTTCCAGTCGCCTTATTTGATAATCTCATTTGAAATCATGTAAATGCAATTCCTATTTGATATAGCTATTTGTGCAAGTATTTTACGATTAAGAAGCAACTGCCTCTTGTACAGATCGTGCATTAATCGACTATAACTATAGGATACCCCATTTTCACGAGTTACTGCATTTATCCGAGTGATCCACAAACGACGAAAATCTCTCTTTTGCCTGCATCTATCCCGATGACTGGAAACCAAAGCTCTCATTTTCTGTTGAGTAGTAGTTCGAGTAAGTCTTGAATGAGCCCCTCGAAAGGTTGATGCAAATAAACGAATTTTTGTTCGACGTCTCCGAGCTATATATCCCCGCCTAACTCTGGTCATTGAATCAAATGAAACCTTGATGAATAACTAATTGATTTCTTTTCTTTCAGTCATTCTTTTCCCCTCCCCTAGTTTATTAGTAACAAAACGGATTCTTCCGATGTATAAAATAAAAATTCCAATGGCTTTTGCTACTATGACCTTCCCAACCACGATTTTTGATTTCTTCCAGGCATTTCACCTCGGAATAAGAAATTGTACCGATATTAGATATAAAATATCTAGTAAATAGGTAGTAATAAATAGAGAAAAATGGAGAAATAAATAAATAGTGGCTTCCATCGTTTCTATGATTACTTCTTAAACGGTGAGGTCCTCTCTATACACCGGAGCTCCTTCCCCCATTTAATCAATGTTATTAGTAACTTGTACAGTTCACACTCTTTGGCTCTACCCATAAAATTATCCAGTATATAGGTCTTTTCACAATGAGATCCATCCATACAGTGACGGCATTTAATTATGAAGGTTGGCTAGGTAGCTAACCCTGTTAGTCCGTTCTTGCAAGAGTAGAAGCATAATCTTTCTGCTTTTAAAATACTATTTTCCCCGCTTAATGGATAACCATTTGCTACCAATGGGGAATTGATTTTCATCTCAAATCGAGGTGATTGGATTTGCACCAATGGAAACCATAAATTCCATACACAATAGAGGTATATGATAGATCTTTATTTTGAGATAGTGAATGGAATGGAGTTCTTCCATTCTATCCTACTCATTGGTACTGGTCATTGATACTGGAAAAATCGTCTCATTTGTTCCAGATCATGATCTGAACGAGTCGCACATACACCCTAGTACATGTTCCTCGACGCTGAGGACATCCTCGAAGGGCAGGGGATTTCGTGACATTTTTGATTGGCTGTCTTGTGTTTCTAATAAGTTGTTTAATAGTTGGCATGCTGAATCGTATACAGAATGGGCTGGTTTAGATCGATCCTAACCGGATGATTATGAATTACTTCCATTTCATATAATATTTTACCAGGTTAAGAAGATAAAATATCAAATCACGGCTCATTCGAATTATGGTTCGAAATGGAATCAAGAATTTATGTGAAATCCCCGGTATTTTCGACCGCGACAACATCAACAATGCCATGGGCTTGGGCTTCTGTTGCTGACATAAAAACATCCCTTTCCATGTCTTCGGATATAACCCATAAAGGCTTGCCGGTTCTTTGTACATAAACCCTTGTGAGGGTTTCGCGGAGTTTCAGTAGTTCTTCCGCTTCCAGGATAAATTCTCCTGTGGGTGCCTCATAAAAAGAACTAGCAGGTTGGTGGATCATAACCCTGATGATATAACATAATGAACGGTTCCTCTATCTCGCACGATCGGTCGAAGGGAAGGGATAAAGAATAACAAGAATAAAAAGATAGAATTAGAATTGAACAACCGTACAGGCATCTTTTATGCATTGCATACGGCTCCGCAATGGAATTTCCTTTTCCCTTCCATCGAAGAAAGAGACAAATAGAATCCATCAGACCCAGATCGTTGAATGATCCATTTACCATCTTTCCTTTCGGAGGAGTCAAAAAATACTATGATGGTTCCGTTGCTTTATATATTTATCTCGTCTGTGATTCAGCAATCCCAAAGTTTCTTTATGATCCGATCAAATAAGGAAAAAATGATCTTTTTTTTTTTTCATTTTCGTACTCTTTCATAACATAAATATCGGAAAGAGGCTTCTGGTGTGAAAGCAAAAAAAAGGTTTGTGACGCTGAAATGGACCCCCGATACATAAGATCAAATCGTAAATAACCTTTGTTTCATACTACTATCTCGATATATAATCTCATGTTATGTTATGAAAAAAAAATAATAGTTTGCTCATATCGAACTCGAAGTGCCATGCTATTATTACTTATTATTCATATTCCATATGGCGAAGGCATAGTCTTCTTTTTTTTTTCTCAAATAAAAAAAAACTCATTGGCGCCAAGCGTGAGGGAATGCTAGACGTTTGGTAATTTCTCCTCCGACTAGGAGAAAAGATCCCATTGAAGCGGCTAATCCCATGCATATTGTATGTATGTCTGGTGGCACAAATTGCATAGTATCATAAATAGCTATTCCTGGTATTACCCATCCGCCGGGAGAGTTTATAAACAAATACAGATCCCTGGTATCATCCTCTATACTGAGATATACCATGAGACCAACAAGTTGATTCGAGATCTCGCTATCAACCTCTTGTCCTAAAAAAAGTAATCTTTCTCGATGAAGTCGGTTGATTAGGACAAAATTGTATCCCTTAGGAACCGCACACGCACCTTTGGATGCATACGGTTCAAAAAATCAAAATTGCGAAAAAAAAAAAAGAATTCATTGAACTTATCGAACTAACCCCTCATTGATGTATTCTTTCATCGAGATCCAAATCACGATGTAATTTTCTTGTTCCTAAATGGGCCTCTTCAATTCTTTTAGGTTTATGCTCTACTCCGGGTAAAGATCTGCCCGAATTCTATTTGCACATATAGGACAAATGATCACAGTACCGCTTCTTTTTGTTCCGACTTCTTTTTTTTTTTCAATTCGTTTTCATGTTCATGCCTTCCGCCAAATATTCGACTAATCATATTATTCCATTAATTGGTAGTTTTAGAGGTATAAATAGGGATCATTTATGATACGAGTAGTAATCATACATAGATTACCAATTTGGTATTTTTTGAACGGAGCCTGGATACTTCATTTTATTGGTCCAAGCCAACCATAAATTCTTCTAATTGAGAATATTGATCCCCAACCAACAAATAAATTGATCTAATTGCATTGCACTTCACGCTCCGAATTGAATTATTGATGGTTTAATCAATCTTTCTTGGGTGAAACAGAGGATATCTCGATCGGGGGAGAGAACGGGGAAATCCCATATGACCCAATATGTCTGACAAGTCGCACTATACGTCAACCCAAACTGCATCTTCCTCTCCAGGACTCCGAAAAGGTACTTTTGGAACACCAATAGGCATAAAATGAAAGAAAAATTAAGTACTCTATTTCACTTTGATGTGGAAACGTAACAATGGGTTTATTGTCTTCATAATATTGTCGTTTATCGTATTTTATCCATAGATTGGAAGGTTCATGGAGAAGACGGGTTGAATAAAGGAAAATTCGTACAAATGGATCGTTCGAAGGATGAACAAGTATCTATGCATTCGCTCACAAAAATAGGATCAATCCCCCCATTGCGTATTGGTACTTATCGAGTATAGAATAGATCTGCTTCTCTTTGTTCCTACGAACAGAATTGTTAAATTATTACCAATGGAACGGAATAAATATTAACTCTTGCTTTGAGATAATCCACTGAAAAGGCGAGGTCCATAGCATCAATCAGTCTTTTCCAATGTGATAAAGTTACATAGTGTCTATTTTTTCTTTGATAAAATAAGGGGTATTTCCATGGGTTTGCCTTGGTATCGTGTTCATACCGTCGTATTGAATGATCCCGGTCGGTTACTTTCTGTCCATATAATGCATACAGCTCTAGTTTCTGGTTGGGCCGGTTCGATGGCTCTATACGAATTAGCCGTTTTTGATCCCTCTGATCCCGTCCTTGATCCAATGTGGAGACAAGGTATGTTCGTTATACCCTTCATGACTCGTTTAGGGATAACCAATTCATGGGGTGGTTGGAGTATCACAGGAGGAACTATAACGAATCCGGGTATTTGGAGTTACGAAGGTGTGGCTGGGGCACATATTGTGTTTTCTGGCTTGTGCTTCTTAGCAGCCATCTGGCATTGGGTGTATTGGGACCTAGAAATATTCTGTGATGAACGTACGGGAAAACCCTCTTTGGATTTGCCCAAGATCTTTGGAATTCATTTATTTCTCTCAGGGGTGGCTTGCTTTGGGTTTGGCGCATTTCATGTAACAGGCTTGTATGGTCCTGGAATATGGGTGTCCGATCCTTATGGTCTAACCGGAAAAGTACAATCTGTAAATCCAGCGTGGGGCGCAGAAGGTTTTGATCCTTTTGTTCCGGGAGGAATAGCCTCTCATCATATTGCAGCGGGGACATTGGGGATATTGGCGGGACTATTCCATCTTAGTGTCCGCCCGCCCCAACGTTTATACAAAGGATTACGTATGGGCAATATTGAAACTGTACTTTCTAGTAGTATCGCTGCTGTCTTTTTTGCAGCTTTCGTCGTTGCTGGAACTATGTGGTATGGTTCAGCAACTACTCCCATAGAATTATTTGGTCCCACTCGTTATCAGTGGGATCAGGGATACTTCCAGCAAGAAATATATCGAAGAGTTGGAGCCGGGCTAGCCGAAAATCTGAGTTTATCGGAAGCTTGGTCTAAAATTCCCGAAAAATTAGCTTTTTATGATTACATCGGTAATAATCCGGCGAAGGGGGGATTATTCAGAGCAGGCTCAATGGACAATGGGGATGGAATAGCTGTTGGATGGTTAGGACACCCCATCTTTAGAGATAAAGAGGGGCATGAGCTTTTTGTACGTCGTATGCCTACTTTTTTTGAAACATTTCCGGTGGTTTTGGTAGACGGAGACGGAATTGTGAGAGCGGATGTTCCTTTTAGAAGGGCAGAATCGAAGTATAGTGTCGAACAAGTAGGTGTAACTGTTGAGTTCTATGGTGGCGAACTCAATGGGGTCAGTTATGGCGATCCTGCTACTGTGAAAAAATATGCTAGACGTGCCCAATTGGGTGAAATTTTTGAATTAGATCGTGCTACTTTGAAATCCGATGGTGTTTTTCGTAGCAGTCCAAGGGGTTGGTTTACTTTTGGACATGCTACGTTTGCTTTGCTCTTCTTTTTCGGACACATTTGGCATGGGGCTAGAACCTTGTTCAGAGATGTTTTTGCTGGTATTGACCCTGATTTGGATGCTCAAGTGGAATTTGGAACATTCCAAAAACTTGGAGATCCAACTACAAGGCGACAAGTAGTCTGATACAACATTACTCTAGCGTCTTTTGCCTCTATTTGATTTTTTTTTGATTTGACATAAGGTTAGGGTACCGTAGAAATCTTGATTTTAATCATCGCCTTTTCTTTGACTCTTGCCCTTTCTTTACTTTATCTGGGAAATGTTCCCAAATGCACAGGTGTGGAAGCTATAATTGTAAACCACGATCGAATCCATGGAAGCATTGGTTTATACATTCCTGTTAGTCTCGACTCTAGGGATAATTTTTTTCGCTATCTTTTTTCGAGAACCACCTAAGGTTCCGACAAAAAGGATGAAATGATTTTTTATTATCTCAATTGAAGTAATGAGCCTCCCAATACAATATGGGAGGTTCATTATTTCAACTAGTCCCCGTGCTCCTCGAATGGATCTCTTAGTTGTTGAGAGGGTTGCCCAAAAGCGGTATATAAGGCGTACCCAGTAAAGCTTACAAGTGAACCAGATATGGAGATGGCGACTAGGGTTGCTGTTTCCATTATTAGATAATTTCAAGACCACGACGGATCTACGCTACGAGAAGATCGTTTATTTACAACGGAATAGTATACAAAGTCAACAGATCTCAACCAATGCAATAGGATTTATGGCTACACAAACCATTGAGGGTAGTTCTAGATCTAGGCCAAGACGAACTATTACAGGGAATTTATTGAAACCATTGAATTCGGAATATGGTAAAGTAGCCCCTGGATGGGGAACTACTCCTTTGATGGGTGTCGCAATGGCTCTGTTTGCGATATTCCTATCTATTATTTTGGAGATTTATAATTCTTCCGTTTTACTGGATGGAATTTCAATGAGTTAGGTCCATAAGAACCATGAAGTCCTAGTTTTCAATCAAAAATGAATTACTTAGGGATCAGATTTCTAGGCTATTCCGGTAGTTCGACCGTGGAATTCCGTTGTTTCGGTATTTCCGGAATATGAGTGTGTGACTTGTTATAATTGATCCTATTGATAGTACAGAGAATGGGTCTGTCATCTCGATCGAGATGGTTCTGCCTCGTCAGATATTCATTCTAGTATCTGAAGCACGGAATATAATCAAGAAATATTTGAACTATGATTCATACCTACTATTCAGACCTCGCGACCGGACTCCAAAAAATGAGAGGTATTTCATAAATTGAACGATTTTTCTTCCTTCAGAATCATGCTTTTTTGACCGAAGGACAAATGTTTCTCTGGATTTTTAGTCATTACATCCATTCATTGAATAAGTGATGATCAAATGGTTCTTACTCAGAGAACCTTTGGGCTTAGCTTGGGGGCTTTATTGAATCATCGTGGTTCTAGTATGAATCTGAGGTTTCAATCGATTCATAGGGTCTCAACAAGAGAATTCCTATCAATAGGAAACAAAACAATAGTAAATCCGCATTACGCACAAACAAAAACAAGAAATCAAATAACAAATAAATAAAATAGGGGAAGAGAAGATTCAAGAGGCCTATAACGATCACCATAAAGACAGATGAGCCAACTTGATATTTTGGCATTATCATCACAAAGAAGAGATTTCGGATTTGGGTTCCTTCGTATCTTCAGGGATGATTGAATCAAGTGGCTAAGAAGTTTCAAACTTTCTATTACATATCCGTTGCAACCAGTATTTGGGTGTTTCCGCTTGAGCCGTACGAGATGAAATTCTCATATACGGTTCTCAGAGGGGGAGTCCCCTTGGTTTACCTATCTCAATAAAGTATATGATTGGTTCGAGGAGCGTCTCGAGATTCAGGCGATTGCGGATGATATAACTAGTAAATATGTTCCTCCTCATGTCAACATATTTCATTGCCTAGGGGGGATTACACTTACTTGTTTTTTAGTACAAGTAGCTACAGGGTTTGCTATGACTTTTTACTATCGTCCGACCGTTACAGAGGCCTTTGCCTCTGTTCAATACATAATGACTGAAGCCAACTTTGGTTGGTTAATCCGATCAGTTCACCGATGGTCAGCAAGTATGATGGTCCTAATGATGATCCTGCACGTATTTCGTGTGTATCTTACAGGTGGATTTAAAAAACCTCGCGAATTAACTTGGGTTACGGGTGTGGTTCTAGCTGTATTGACTGCATCTTTTGGTGTGACTGGTTATTCCTTGCCTTGGGACCAAATTGGTTATTGGGCAGTCAAAATCGTGACAGGCGTACCTGACGCTATTCCTGTAATAGGATCGCCTTTGGTAGAGTTATTACGTGGAAGTGCTAGTGTGGGTCAATCCACTTTGACCCGTTTTTATAGTTTACACACTTTTGTATTACCTCTTCTTACTTCCGTATTTATGTTAATGCACTTCCCAATGATACGTAAGCAAGGTATTTCAGGTCCTTTATAGAGAAGATAGATTATAGATATTTGTAATCGATCATATATCATTTCGGGGAGGACCGATAGTATTTCATTGCTACAAACATGGATTATTGAAAAGAATAATCCATGGTATTTAGATATTTCCCTTCAACTAATTCTGAAGCATTGTATTCTTTATTTGATACGAATAGTTGAAGCGGATTCTCCGAAGAGAAGATGGATTATGGGAGTGTGTGACTTGACCTATTGATTGGGCCGTGCAGATAGATAATTTTATCTGCCACATTGGAATTCACAAACAAATGTGTCTCTCTTCCAACCACCGCGGAAGTCCCTCTACAGAGAGAGGATAGGCTGGTTCGCTTGAGGAGAATCTTTTCTATGATCAGACCCGAATCATGTCGTGCATGAACAGGCTCCGTAAGATCCAGTGGAATAAGTAATGTGGCATGATCCAGATTATCTTCTATCTATTACACTTACTTATAGTATGGAAATGCATTCATTTCCTCTGCATCTATCCCGATCTACGATACTATCGGAGTGAAACAAGGGATCTAAGGAAGAACAGAGGCTAGACTGTATTAGTAACAAGTAAATCCTTTGTATGTAAGAAGACTCAAGAGATTGTGGGGATAAACACCAATCACAAGGCATGAGACGATCCAAAAAGCACTTGATCATGATCAAATCTGTAAGCCCACTTGGGTATTGAGCATTTACCTGTAAGAACTGAATTGCTTGCAATGGATAGTTGCAACTCCGGAAAATGGAATTCGGCAAATATTTTTTTACATGGAGTCATATTATATGTGTGGATTACATATAGATTTGATATGGATCCATTTTTTATTCCTTTGATTCTTGCTCGAGCCGGATGATGAAAAATTATCATGTCCGGTTCCCTCGGGGGATGGATCCATAAGAATTCACCTATCCCAATAACAAAGAAACCTGACTTGAATGATCCTGTATTAAGAGCTAAATTGGCTAAAGGGATGGGGCATAATTATTACGGCGAACCTGCATGGCCCAATGATCTTTTATATATTTTTCCAGTAGTAATTCTAGGTACTATTGCATGTAACGTAGGCCTAGCAGTTCTAGAACCGTCAATGATTGGTGAACCAGCAGATCCATTTGCAACGCCTTTGGAAATATTACCTGAATGGTACTTCTTTCCCGTATTTCAAATCCTCCGTACAGTACCCAATAAGTTATTGGGTGTTCTTTTAATGGTTTCAGTGCCAACGGGATTATTGACAGTACCCTTTTTGGAGAATGTTAATAAATTCCAAAATCCATTTCGTCGTCCAGTGGCTACAACAGTCTTTTTGATCGGTACCGCAGTAGCTCTTTGGTTAGGTATTGGAGCAACATTACCTATTGATAAATCTCTAACTTTAGGTCTTTTTCAAATTGATTGAACTGTGAAATACCATGACGTATGTATCTAGGGAATAGTCGCTTCAAAATGAATCCTCCCTAGATACATTTCTTAAATTTCATTATAGATCCATTATAGATCTATTTCGAATATACGGATCGGGTTGTGCTAAAGATTCAAAACCAATTTGATTCTTCTCTTTCTTTATTTGATTCTTCTCTTTCTTTATAATTCTTCATTTCTTTCTTTATTCTTTATAAAATATAAAATAAAAAGATGAAATAATTCCAATGGATTTAAAACTTATTCTTAGGTAAATCAATTGTGAAATGTTTCTGTAAAATGTCCAATATCCGTTTTACATCTTCTATGCGCAAATGTTCAATTCTCATAAGATCTTCTTGACTCTTACTCAAAAGGTCCAATAATGTATGTATATTGGACCTTTTGAGACAATTATAGGTTCTGGGAGGCAATTCTGATTGGTCAATAAAAATACATTCCAATGCAATTCCTTTTTTGTTTTTCTTTAGATTAGCCAATTTATCCTGAAAGGTAAAAAAAGGTACAGTACCCCTGTTTAGATTGTTTAGATTGTCCTCTAAATTTATGTCCTCTTCCTCCCCATGTAGAAAAGGAATAAATAAATCAATCAAATTACGGGAAGCTTCGTGAAGTGCTTCTTTAGGAGTTAAACTTCCATTCGTCCATATTTCTAGAAAAAGTATCTCTTGTTTCTCATTCCCATTCCCATAAGAATGAATACTATGATTCGCATTTCGAACAGGCATGGATACAGCCTCTATAGGATAACTTCCATCTTGATCGTTATTTGGGGTTTTCATACGATATCCGCGATCCCTCTCGATTTGTAATCCAATACACAAATCAATTGGTTCTGTCAGGCTAGCTATATGCTGTGTAGTATCAACCATTTTCACAGAAGGTGGCGAGATGATATCTTGAGCAGTTACGCATCTCGGACCCCTGACGAAAATAGATGCGTCGCAAGTTCCATACAGATTACTTCTCAATACAATTTCTTTCAAATTCATGAAAATTTCATGTACTGATTCTTCAATACCGACTATCGTAGAATATTCATGTGGTATCTTATCAGATTTTGCGCGTGTGATACATGTTCCTTCTATTTCTCCAAGTAAAGCCCTTCGCATAGCGATACCTATCATATCTGCTTGACCTTTCATAAGCGGGGACAGAATGAAACGTCCATAGGAAAGGCGCTTACTGTCTGTTCTTGATTCAACACACTTCCACTGTAGTGTCCGAGTGGATACTGCTACTTCCTCTCGAACCATACTAATATTATTGATCAGATCATTGAATCATTTATTTCTCTTGAAATCAGTTCAATTCTTATTTCTACACACGCCTTTTTTTAGGAGGTCTACATCCATTATGTGGCATAGGGGTTACGTCACGTACGAAACTTAATAGTATACCACTTCTGCGAATGGCTCGTAATGCTGCATCTCTTCCGAGACCAGGACCCTTTATCATGACTTCTGCTCGTTGCATACCCTGATCCACTACTGTACGAATAGCATTTCCTGCTGCGGTTTGAGCAGCAAATGGTGTCCCTCTTCTTGTGCCTCTGAATCCACAAGTACCAGCGGAGGACCAAGAAACCACCCGACCTCGCATATCCGTAACAGTTACAATGGTATTGTTGAAACTCGCTTGAACATGAATAACTCCTTTTGGTATTCTACGTCCATTCTTACGTGAACTAATACGCCCATTCCTACGCGAACCAATTCTTGGTATAGGTTTTGTCATATTTTAGCATCTCATAAATATGAGTCAGAGATATACGGATATATCCATTTCATGTCAAAACAGATCCTTTATTTGTACAACGGGTCCCTTACTTTAGAAAGGCCCTTTTTAGAAAGATTACCCTTGTCTCTGTTTATGTCTCGGATTGAAACAAATTACTATAATTCGTCCTCGCCTACGGATCAGTCGACATTTTTCGCAAATTTTACGAACAGAAGCCCTTATTTTCATATTTGTCATTCCTTAATTCCGAATCTACTCTTTTGAAGAAAATAAGTCTCTTGAAATTTTGAACCTCGAATTGTATCCCCATGGAAGAAAATGTTTAAAAAGTCACCTAATCGTTCGAACCTTTGTTGCGAAGTCTATAAATTATACGTCCCTTGGTTGAATCATAACGACTTACTTCGATTTTGACTCTATAT
>NW_027519648.1:0-10000 GCF_043159265.1 Tasmannia lanceolata
TGACAATTACAGATTTTTTGTCTGGTCGGAAGAGTCCTCCGAATATTCTGTTCTGGTCTTGTATCAGTTTCGATATCGTGGAATACGAACAGAGAAGAGAGGGCAGGCTCATTACATTAAAAGATATGGGAATGCCCATTAAGTAACTGAGCGTGAGAGCCAAATGAATTGAAAGATTCATGTTTGGTTCGGGAAGAGATCATGGAAGTTTAGTTGTGAAATGAATGGGAAGATAATCTACTTTCATTAAGTGATTTATTAGATAATCGAAAACAGAGGATCTTGAGTACTATTCGAAATTCAGAAGAACTACGTGGAAGAGCCATTGAGCAGCTCGAAAAAGCCCGGGCTCGCTTACGGAAAGTGGAAATGGAAGCAGATGAGTTTAGAATGAATGGATACTCTGAGATAGAACGAGAAAAAGAGAATTTGATTAATGCTACTTATAATAATTTGGAACGATTAGAAAATTTCAAAAATGAAACCATTAGTTTTGAAGAACAACGAGCAATCAATCAGGTACGACAACGAGTGTTCCAGCAAGCCTTACAAGGAGCTCTAGGAACTCTGAATAGTTGTTTGAACAGTGAGTTACATTTACGCACCATCAGTGCTAATATTGGCATGCTCGGGGCCATGAAAGAAATAACTGATTAGCCCTTCCACTGTAGGCATTATTTTTTTTTCTCGCTTTGCTTCCGAAAAAGAATTAAGAGACACTAATGGTAACCCTTCGAGTCGACGAAATTAGTAATATTATCCGTGAACGTATTGAACAATATAATAGAGAAGTCACGATTGTGAATACCGGCACCGTACTTCAAGTAGGCGACGGTATTGCTCGTATTCATGGTCTTGATCAAGTAATGGCAGGGGAATTAGTAGAATTTGAAGAGGGTACCGTAGGCATTGCTCTGAATTTGGAATCAAATAATGTTGGTGTTGTATTAATGGGTGACGGTTTGATGATACAAGAGGGAAGTTCTGTAAAAGCAACAGGAAGAATTGCTCAGATACCAGTGAGCGAGGCTTATTTAGGTCGTGTTATAAATGCTCTGGCTAAACCTATTGATGGGAGAGGTGAAATTTCAGCTTCTGAATCTCGGTTAATTGAATCTCCCGCTCCGGGTATTATTTCGAGACGTTCCGTATATGAGCCTCTTCAAACGGGGCTTATTGCTATTGATTCGATGATCCCTATAGGACGCGGTCAGCGAGAATTAATTATTGGGGACAGACAGACCGGGAAAACAGCAGTAGCCACAGATACTATTCTCAATCAAAAAGGGCAAAATGTAATATGTGTTTATGTAGCTATTGGTCAAAAAGCATCTTCCGTGGCTCAGGTAGTGACTACTTTCCAAGAACGAGGGGCGATGGAATACACTATTGTGGTAGCCGAAACGGCGGATTCGCCTGCAACATTACAATACCTCGCGCCTTATACAGGAGCGGCTCTGGCTGAATATTTTATGTACCGTGAACGACATACTTTAATAATTTATGACGATCTCTCCAAACAAGCACAAGCTTATCGCCAAATGTCTCTTCTATTAAGAAGACCACCCGGTCGCGAAGCTTATCCAGGAGATGTTTTTTATTTGCATTCACGCCTTTTGGAAAGAGCCGCTAAATCAAGTTCTCGTTTAGGTGAAGGAAGTATGACCGCTTTACCCATAGTTGAGACTCAATCTGGGGACGTTTCGGCTTATATTCCTACTAATGTGATTTCCATTACAGATGGACAAATATTCTTATCTGCCGATCTATTCAATGCTGGAATCCGTCCTGCTATTAATGTGGGTATTTCGGTCTCCAGAGTAGGATCCGCAGCTCAAATTAAAGCCATGAAACAGGTAGCTGGTAAATCAAAATTGGAACTGGCTCAATTCGCAGAGTTAGAAGCCTTTGCACAATTCGCTTCTGATCTCGATAAAGCCACTCAGAATCAGTTGGCAAGAGGTCAACGATTACGCGAGTTGCTCAAACAATCTCAATCAGCCCCTCTCACGGTGGAAGAACAAATACTTACTATTTATACTGGGGCGAATGGGTATCTTGATCCGTTAGATATTGGACAGGTAAAGAAATTTCTCGTTCAGTTACGTACCCACTTAAAAACAAACAAACCTCAGTTCCAAGAAATCATATCTTCTACCAAGACATTCACCGAACAAGCAGAAGCCCTTTTGAAGGAAGCTATTCCGGAACAGATGGAACTGTTTATACTTCAGGAACAAACATAAAGAAATTGATCACTCTGAGTACAAGAGGAAAGGAATCGTTGAGAAGTGTTTCCGGTTCGAATCATTCAAAATATCTTTCTTGGCATAGCAATCTACAAAAATAGATGGAAATAAATTGCGTCCAATAGGATTTGAACCTATACCAAAGGTTTAGAAGACCTCTGTCCTATCCATTAGACAATGGGCGCTTTGCTTTTCATTCCGATTTTCTTCTTTCGCATTCTTGCTTTCCTATCGCCCGTTCCGATAAACGAATTGTATTGTATGTGAGAGATTTTAGGGAATAAAGAAAAGATGCATATCCAAATCAACGATGCACGTATAATAATAATAATAATTAATATGGAGCGGGTAGCGGGAATCGAACCCGCATCGTTAGCTTGGAAGGCTAGGGGTTATAGTCGACGTCGATTCATCATTTTTAACGTCTCTAATTCAAAACCGAACATGAAACTTTGGTTTCATTCGGCTCCTTTATGGAATATAGATGGATTCCCAGATCTAAGGCGTAAACGAAACTAAAAAAAAAAGAGAAAATATTTACGATACGATGTGTGGAAAAAGGGGAGTCATCGCAAATCCGAATTCAAAGAAAAAATTCGATCCATAACATCTATGTCAGTTTTTCTGTATGAATATGAATGCATACAAAACAACTCACTTTCTAGATGATCCCTCTAGAAGAGGGGATTTTAAAAAATACTTCTAGTTACTTCGTTCCCTATTTCTACTCGCGAGAATCCTGAGGAAAAGAATTTTCTTCCGCCGAGCTGAAACAATATGTCGACGACTCTAGTAAACCAAAGTCATCGTTTAATAGCTATTTGGCTTCAACCTCCTCCCCCCCAAAAAGTGGAAGATCTAGTTACGATTAGAAATAAACTTTTGTATCTTCATCCATAGATCCTTTACTCATACTCATTCAAAAGGAACGGTTGATCCAACTCAAAAAAAAAAAAATTATGTTTCGCGATTCCATAATCCAATTTGCTTATTCAAATTATAATTTACCTTTGGATACAAATCACGAGAATGTATATTCTTCCTCAAACGTGGCGTTGAGAGGTAAAGGATTAAACCCTTTTAAGAAATAAAGTTTTTGATCGGAATAGGAAAAAACCGAAAGAACCTTTAACTATTTCAGTTGTTAATAGAACGAATCACACTTTTACCACTAAACTATACCCGCTACAATATGATTATTGTATATGAATGTACCGTTTGTCCAACAAAACAAGGGAGTAAAACGTAATCAAGATAGTATCAGAATCATGAAAATTGGAGTGCTGATGTGTTCCAGGGGGAAGGCTTGATGAAATAGGAGAAGAGAATGGGGGCTCATTTAAATAACAAGTTATATCTTTTCTTTTGCTGGTGGAGTTATTACTGACAGTCCCGGCCTGAAAGATCCATTTAAGTCGGAACATAAGATTGAGTTAAGTTGCGCAAGAATCCATAGCTCCATTTTTTTTTTTCAACTTCTTCCTCGAGTCTTTCAAGCAAAGAAACGATTTTCTCAAAAAAATAAAAATAAAGAAGGAGAGTTTTAATTTGAGTCTTATCTTTTTTCGAAGCTATTCCTTTCTTCCCTATTCATTCACCTGTCCGATCTTCTGAATTGGGGTCAATTAGATCTAGTAAAAAATCATAGTATTCATTTTGTTTGTGTTTGTGGACTCAAATGTTCAAACAAAGCTTGTCCCTTGAAGAAATAAATGAGTTCTAATAGAAATAGAATATGTATGTTTTTTTATTCCAGTAGGGAAATCGAGAAAAGGAAAAAGAAAAAATAATAAGAAATGAAACTCCTATCATAGGAATGGAAATAGTCCTTCTTGCTCTTGTTGCTGCTTCAATAACAATTTGGTTTTCAAATCAGAAAAATAATTTGATCCATGATTCATTGGAACAAAAGAAGGAACGGCCTGGCTAGGTACTGTACTGGCCAGGCCGGGGGAATAAAAGAACCCTTCGGACGAAATCAAAGACGTACTCTTTCTATTGGAGATATCTGTTTCGAATCGTTATCCAAATTGAATTGCGGATAAAATTCGTATATATATAGTAAGTATAATATAGTAAGTATAAATAAATGTATAAAATAAATAAATAAAGATAATTCGTATATATATAGTAAGTATAATATAGTAAGTATAAATAAATGTATAAAATAAATAAATAAAGATAAAGAAAGACTTTGATCAATATTTACTTCAGGCGTCGCATATGAATTATCTTTTTGTAATTGGGAGAGATGGCTGAGTGGACTAAAGCGACGGATTGCTAATCCGTTGTACGAGCTGTTCGTACCGAGGGTTCGAATCCCTCTTTCTCCGTTCCCTCGGATCACTTGAGATTTATCTTTCGAATTCGAAAAAATATCAAGTCCTTTATCATAGTTAAATGTCTGGAATAGAGAAAAGCATAGGAAAATGCAGAAATCAAGCAAGGAAATAATGAAAAATCTCTGATTTTTTTATTCCTCACGTCCAGGATTACGTCCTGGATCATTAGATAGGAATCCGAAGATGAAGAGAGAAACAAAGAATATCACTACTGTGTAAACGAAGAGTTTGAGAGTAAGCATTGCACAATCTCCAAGATCATTTTTTTTTTGTTTTTTGCAAAGGAAATAAGGGAATAGATTCTCTATTTTTGTACCACATATCCTTGACACCAAGAAAAGAAATGAAAAAGTGGTTTCTAGAAAAGAAAGGAATTTGCAGGAATTCCTTTGTTACCAAAATTATCTTGTCATACCCCAATTAGGTATTATGGGGTACCATAATGGGGTCTTTGACCCCTGGAACTGGAAGGGCATAATGCGGAAATTAGGTGATCCAGATTCATCGCGGCTATCAAAAAGCAAAAGAATTTCAATCTTTGAATCGAGGGTTCATAATGTAAGACTTATCTGATCTTATCAATTGTTATGTTAGAGTTGAATTTATTTTATCGAATAAATCATGAATATGAATGTTTCTAGGACAGTATTAAAGATCTCATCGAAAACTTACAGCAGCTTGCCAAACAAGGGCTAAGAGAAAAAAGAGCACAGGTATGACTGGCATAAAATCTACGATTGGATTGAAAAAAGCATAAGCTTCGGGCAATTTGGCGAAGAAAAAGCTACTCGAATGAAGGGCAGAATTAAGACAGATACAGATCAAACTAAAGATATTAAGCATAAGAAATATTTCGTTCTTGGAGATAATTTCATTTTTATTGAGTTATTGATATAAGGGAAAAATTAAGAAAGAAGAGAAGACAAAAAATCCTTCTTTCTTTTTCTTTGAACTTCCCCCAATCAAAAATCCTTCAATTCTCAAATGAGAATAGAAGGAATCATACTTTCATACAATATCTTAATTGACTTATATGGAATGATCAATGAATTCATTTTCATTCTACATTTACACGTATAGAATCCTAGCAACAACCTATTCCATAGATATTTGGGCTGGAATTGACGAATAACCAATAACAATATTAGTGTTTATTAGTGTCGAATTGAAATCTAAATGGGGCGTGGCCAAGTGGTAAGGCAGCGGGTTTTGGTCCCGTTACTCGGAGGTTCGAATCCTTCCGTCCCAGACCGCTTCTATCAAAACAAAGATTGTTCTCTTTAACAATCTTCTGTTTAAGAGTATAAGGTATAAGGTTGGATACAATATGATCCAATTTTTCTTTCTGAGTTCTAATGATTCTTCTATGAATCATAGATTCCTTTCGATTTCCAATTGTAAGAAAAAGAATCGAGTATAAATTGCGGATGGAAATAAACATCTTTTACCTTTTTGATATTAGGTAGGATGGGAACATAGATCAAAGTTGAATTAAAAAAAAAATGGGATGGGCCGTTCAGTGTATGCCCGTCCCGCTCTACTCATATTCATATTGGGGTAAGTTAGTCACTTATAGAAACTTTATGCCCATCTATTATATTTTGATTCTCACATGATGCATTCTAAGTTGAAATGCGAAAGATAAGATCTCTATTTTTTCGAAACTAAACATGTTAGTCAAAATGACTAATTCTATGTGGATCCTGAATCCTAAACAGGAGGGAGTTCTTGGGACTAATTACATCACTGGGATTAAAGTTCTTAAGACTGGGTGTGGGTGGGGTAAAATCAAAATTAAGAACAACGAATTGATCTGGACCCATTTTGCTTTGTACCTATACAAGATAATATAACATACCGCAAGAGGATCTTTTATTATTTGATTGTCTTGGGGTATGATTCATGATCCCCATAGAATTCGAGTTAATCGGCAATGGAAGGTATCAATTTTTCAATATCTGTGTCGTCCGGATCTCATTAATAAACAATAAAGTGCAATATGGAACAGATTTTTTTTCTTTGAGCCTAATTGCTTTTTTTTTTTTTGCATCTGGCTACAATAAATAATTGGAAGTCAATGTAGTGATTGGGAGGAAGATTCATATATTCCATTCACTTTACTTTTGACTTGATAGAATTTATGGAAGGGTTACTAAACCTAAAGTAAAGCAAAATCTGTATAAAATGAACCATGCCTACATGTATTGTTATTGTTTGTTCTATTTCAGTGATACCGGTATTTCGGCTGCGGTGAAAAAGATCTTTGATACCTTACCTTAAATATCTATGATTACTCCCGTTGACAATTGTTCTGTGTATCTGATGGATACGGAAAGATCATACTCCTACGGTTCTGGTTTTATCAATCAGATGGAAGAATAACAACCTTAATCTTATCTTACATGAGAGCTTTTTTCCATCCATCCCATCCCCATGAAAACAAATAAATTGAATTTGTTTCTCGATCCATCTACCTGCTTTAAATCATTAATGATTCAATTGGAAAAGGAACATGGATTTCTCTTATGTCTTATGATGATCAAATTTAGTCATTACAGGAAAACTTATTTCCATTAATGATAATGATGTCGAAGTAGGAAATTATGATGTCGAAGTAGGAAATTCTTGAAACCTTTTTTCATGATTCCTTTATCAATCCTTAGATACTTGAAGAAGCGCGAGATTGATGAACCTAGTCTATAATCGATTCATTTGCGACTTTTCCGAGTCATTGGAATAGCTTATTTGGCTAATGACTTATTTTGTTCCGGTATTGAGTATTGAGAATCTAATTAAAGACCTTTCTTTAATTTAGTTGTTCGAGAAAGAGTTGGATCCTTCATGATTGATTGTCCCGAACAATCTGTTGAAGATGTAGATGTAAAGAAGTGTTAAGTAATTCGTTTATTCGTCTTTTTTAGAAATGTGTTTCATTCATACGGTCGAATATGGGGTAAGATTGAATCTTTGTCTTTGCTTGTGGGGCCTTCTCTAGATGAATACCTATCCATCCATATATATATCAAAATATCTATAATATAGATATCAAAATATATATCAAAATCAAAATATAGATATAAATATCTATTTATATATATAATTTATATATATATAAATATAAAAGTATGGACTGCTGTGTACCGATTGAGCGTACCGATTGAGCCAATGACTATTCCGGATTCCATATTGAATCAATTCCATACCGGTTCAAAATTAGAGGAATGTTATGGTAAAACTTCGTTTGAAACGATGTGGTAGAAAGCAACGTGCGACTTGAAAGACATGATCGGCTGTGGATTCTTGCATCCACCATTTTATATATCAATGAAGATGCTCTTGGCTCGACATAGTTTGTTCTGTTCTACTAGGACCCCCCAAAATTGGGGGTTGTAAATAGTACATGATGTAGCTCGAGTATAAAGTATTGATTCATTTATCAAGGGGAAGGATCTAGGGTTAGTGCCAATCAATAAGTTGGAACAACTTCGTAAGTATATCTTCGATATAGAAATCCAAAGGTTCAAATTCCAACAAGTTTCGAATAAAAAAAAACAAAGTAAAATTTGCCGGAATTGGTAAAACATTTTGATCAAAAGTGTATTACAGGGGAATCAATCGTTCGTATGATTCTTTCAATAGAAAGAAATAACAAAAGGTATGTTGCGACCATTTTGAAACGATTAAGGATCACCGAAGTAATGTCTAAACCCAATGATTCAAAGCAAAGATAAAGGATACCGGAACAAGGAAACACCATTTTCAATTGTCTCAACAACTGGAACTAGATCAGAATGAGGAAGAAAAAGAGATTCTAGGCGGGACAAATAAAAGAGGTTAGAGACGGCTCAACAAATGTCCAAGGATTTCCCTTTAAGCTCTTTGAGAATTGCCCAACTTGAGTTATGAGTACGAATGATATTTCTTTTTTTTTTTCAGGAAAGGAAAGGAAGGAAGAACAAAAAAAACGACTCAACTTATAGTCTAATTGATGATTTTATGGATACATTTGTCACTATATGATATGCATAGCATAAATTCAAACTCGAATCATTCTTTCTCGAGCCGTATGAGGAGAAAACCTCCTATACGTTTCTAGGGGGGGCATTGTTCATCTATATCTATCCCAATGAGTCATCTATCGAATCATTGCGATTGATGTTCGATCCCAAAGAGAAGGAAGAGATCTTCGTAAAGTGGGTTTTTACGATCCGATAAAGAATCAAACTTATTCAAACGTTCCTGCTATTCTATATTTCCTTGAAAAAGGCGCTCAACCTACAGGAACTGTTCATGATATTTCAAAGAAGGCAGAGGTCTTTAAGGAACTTCGAATTAATCAAACGAAATGAAATAAATGAAATAAACAAAAAAGGGGGGTGCCCAGTATCTTATCGAGCTTTGTGTAATTCTTTCTCCACCACTCCGATTTTTCTTACTCTATTCATACCTATTCACTATTGCTCCTCTATAATCCCATATCAGATAACGATAACGAAAAAAAATCTTTTTTTATTGATATGAGACAGATAGAAAAAAAAATCTCGAGTGAATAGATGAAATAATCGGATCTAGAAAATGATGGTATGGGATTACCATCAATCGGATTGTTTTCGTTGGGACTCCACCAACAAACAAGGGGTCAATCTTGTTTATTGTACCTCTATTGAATAAACTAGAGATTTTTTTCCTACTTTTTTTTTTTTCTTATTTATTCCCCCATCCACACTTCATTTCTGATCTGTGTAGTGTCAATCCAACACAAGTACTTATTTTCTTTAATTGAATTTGTTTTCTCAACCAACATTCAATTCATATTGACAATGTTGTATCGATCAAATATAATTTGATCGTGGATAAATAGATCCATTTATCCCAGCCTCATAAGTTTGTTTCTTTATTTCTTTACTTTATTTCAATTTCACTCAAATGGTGAGTTCGCCAGATTCGCTGCGACACAAGAAGTATCTTCTTAATGAAAAATGAAAAAAAAAAATATTGATAAAAATATGGATGATCCATAAATTTTGGCATCCATCTATATTGATCCGGGAATTCGTTGTATTTTCATCTAATCTGTTCATTTTGATGTTCATAATTGATCATCAAATTTTCTTTTAGATTTGTTTGTTACTAGTTCAATGTTTTGACGGGGTCGAGCAATCCAATCCCAATCTCTTGGTTTGAGTTTTATTTTTATTCCGATCGTATCTACACACCATATTTTTCCGGGTTGCTAACTCAACGGTAGAGTACTCGGCTTTTAAGTGCGGCTATGATCTTTTACACATTTGGATGAAGCAAGGGATTCGTCCATACCATTGGTATAGTTTGTAAGACCACGACTGATCCTGAAAGGGAATGAATGGAAAAAATAGCATGTCGTATCAATGGAGAATTTTGTTGATAATA
>NW_027519649.1:0-15000 GCF_043159265.1 Tasmannia lanceolata
GAAGTGCGTTCGATTGATTCAATATCGATGAACCTAGAAAAGAGGGTTGAGGGTTGGAACGAACATATAAAAAGAATTCTTGGAATTCCGTGGGAATTCTTGATTGGTGCTGAGCTAACCATAGCGCAAAGTCGTATCTCTTTGGTTAATAAGATCCAAAGGGTTTATCGATCCCAGGGGGTGCAAATCCATAATAGGCATATAGAGATTATTGTACGTCAAATAACATCAAAAGTGTTGGTTTCAGAAGATGGAATGTCTAATGTTTTTTCACCCGGAGAACTAATAGGATTGTTTCGAGCGGAACGAACAGGGCGTGCTTTGGAAGAAGCGATCTGTTACCGAGCCATCTTATTGGGAATTACCAGGGCATCTCTGAATACTCAAAGTTTCATATCCGAAGCAAGTTTTCAAGAAACTGCTCGAGTTTTAGCAAAAGCCGCTCTACGAGGTCGTATTGATTGGTTGAAAGGCCTGAAAGAGAACGTTGTTCTGGGGGGATGATACCTGTTGGTACCGGATTCAAGGGATTAGTGCACCGTTCAAGGCAAGACAACAACATTCCCTTGGAAATCAAAAAGAAGAATCTATTCGAGGGGGAAATTAGAGATATTTTGTTCCACCACAGAGAATTATTTGGTTCTTACATCCCAAATAATTTCCATAATACACCAGAACAATAATTTACGGGATTTCATGATTCCTAAGAGCAAATTGATTCTTTTCTTTTAACTTTAATTATATGGTATGGTCCGGTCTTTTTATTGGGTAATAAAGATAATAACGAATAGAAAGGAATTAATCACTTGGACCATGTATCAAGGGTCAATCTCCGGGAGAAGGTTCCGTCGGAACAATTATTTATTTCAGGGTACCTCGTCTCTTAAAAAAAAAAAAAAGAGAAAGTGTGGGGAAAAATGACAAGAAGATATTGGAACATTAATTTAGAAGAGATGATGGAAGCAGGAGTTCATTTTGGTCATGGTACTAGGAAATGGAATCCTAGAATGGCACCTTACATCTCTGCAAAGCGTAAAGGTATTCATATTACAAATCTTACTAGAACTGCTCGTTTTTTGTCAGAAGCCTGTGATTTAGTTTTTGATGCAGCAAGTAGGGGAAAACACTTCTTAATAGTTGGTACCAAAAATAAAGCAGCTGATTCAGTAGCATCAGCTGCAATAAAGGCTCGGTGTCATTATGTTAATAAAAAATGGCTCGGTGGTATGTCAACGAATTGGTCCACTACAGAAACGAGACTTCATAAGTTTAGGGATTTGAAAGCGGAACAAAAGGCGGGGAAACTCAACCGTCTACCGAAAAGAGATGCAGCAATGTTGAAGAGACAATTATCTCACCTGCAAACATATTTGGGTGGGATCAAATATATGACGGGCTTACCCGATATTGTAATCATCGTTGATCAGCAAGAAGAATATACGGCTCTTCGAGAATGTCTCACTTTAGGGATTCCGACGATTTGCTTAATCGATACAAATTGTAACCCGGATCTCGCAGATATTTCTATTCCAGCCAACGATGACGCTATAGCGTCAATCCGATTGATTCTTAACAAATTAGTATCCGCAATTTGTGAGGGTCGTTCTAGCTATATAAGAAATCGTTGATTAATAATAAGATAAGCCAATGACTTTTTGAACCCCATAGATTGATTTAATCGGTTACTATTTCTGAATCTCAAAAAAGAGATCAAAATCACTGGGGATATTATGTGATTACTTGGTATCCTAAATATACGATTTAAAGTAGTCGAGTCGAGAAAGAGAGGGTTGAATCAAAATAATTCTTTTTTAAGTTCTATTTCTGTCAGAGGGCAATATGAATGTTCTACCATGTTCCATCAACACACTCAAAGGGTTATACGATCTATCCGGTGTGGAAGTAGGCCAACATTTCTATTGGCAAATAGGGGTTTCCAAGTCCATGCCCAAGTACTTATCACTTCTTGGGTCGTAATTGCTATCTTATTAGGTTCAGCCACTATAGCTGTTCGGAACCCACAAACCATTCCAACTAACAGTCAGAATTTCTTCGAATATGTACTTGAATTCATTCGAGACTTGAGCAAAACTCAGATTGGAGAAGATTATGGTCCTTGGGTTCCTTTTATTGGAACTATGTTCCTATTTATTTTTGTTTCTAACTGGTCAGGTGCTCTTTTACCTCGGAAAATCATACAGTTACCTCATGGGGAGTTAGCTGCACCCACGAATGATATAAATACTACTGTTGCTTTAGCTTTACCCACGTCAGTGGCATATTTCTATGCGGGTCTTACTAAAAAGGGATTGGGCTATTTCGGTAAATACATTCAACCAACTCCAATACTTTTACCAATTAACATCCTAGAAGATTTCACAAAACCTTTATCACTTAGTTTTCGACTTTTCGGGAATATATTGGCTGATGAATTAGTAGTTGTTGTTCTTGTTTCTTTAGTACCTTTAGTGGTTCCTATACCTGTCATGTTTCTTGGATTATTCACAAGCGGGATTCAAGCTCTTATTTTTGCGACTTTAGCCGCGGCTTATATAGGTGAATCCATGGAGGGTCATCATTGACTAGCTTCCAAAATAGTCTTGTTTTTTTTTTTTTGAAAAAAAAAACAAGACTATCCCAACTCATGGGTGGCTCAAGATAATCTACTTGGGGAACATGATGGATATCTACAAATATGGTAGATACGATTTAGAGTAGGGTCAATAAAGATGTACGATATTAGGGAATTAAAAAAAAAAAAAGGAAAGAGATCGAAAAGATCTTTTTTCCTAAGATTCCCGTTTGGTCCATTTACGTCATACCTCTCCAATTGATATTCTATTTATATCAGTCAATTACGATTACGGTATTACGATTCATAATTTGAATAAGAAAGAATTGTTATGTTATCTGTTTCCGACGTATGCCTAAACAAAAAAACTATGTTCTATCAATTCAATGGTTGACAAAAATTGTCTGCAATTGGATCAATCAAATCTTGATATGGATATGGAATGGTTCGGGCTGATGAATCCATCCGTTTATATCAATGCGCAATAATGATAAAGAAAAGGAAGAGAAAAGTTTACAAACAAATAAGATTCAGAAAAAGGTAGGTTAGGGAGGTTGAGCTGGGTATATGTAATGGCTATAATTCAATCCCTGTGTATGTTTCGAAGAATGATTCTATAATCCAATTCAATATAAGATACGAATGGTTTACGTTATGGAAGAAACATATGTATATGTGATATTAGATATTCACGAGTTATATATGGACTATCCATATATATTATTTCCCATCCCACTGAAGTTAGATGGATTCCAACGGAAGGACTTCCGTTTCATCTTTGGCTGTGGATTGAATGAATAAACAGATGAAGTTAAGGATATAGAAGAGAAAGAGCGAAGAATTGAAAGAGTGGTTCGGAACAAAGAAATGGAAGAACTAGAATCGTATGACTTTACAAAGACTCCATGGATAGGAACTAAAAACGAGATATTGAAGCAGTTATGATGATTCAGTAATATCATCACTTCAATTTGGAGTTCTTAGTTACTTCGACCCGATGGATCTTAGTGATGGAATAATAAGTCATAATTCAGTGATTGTATCATTAACCATTTCTTTATTTTGGTGCGAGGAGCTTACCATGAATCCACTGATTTCTGCCGCTTCCGTTATTGCTGCTGGATTGGCCGTAGGGCTTGCTTCAATTGGACCTGGAGTTGGTCAAGGTACTGCTGCGGGCCAAGCTGTAGAAGGTATTGCGAGACAACCAGAAGCAGAGGGTAAAATACGAGGTACTTTATTGCTTAGTCTGGCTTTTATGGAAGCTTTAACAATTTACGGACTGGTCGTGGCATTAGCGCTTTTATTTGCGAATCCTTTTGTTTAATCCTATAAATGTGAAAAATACGTACTTATTTTTTTCTTATTTGATTGCCGTGAACTTGCCGCTTGCTTCTTCGAATTATATCAACACTTTACTCCTACAACCACTTATTCGTTGAGACAATACCCCACCCCAGGGAAAAGGCTGATTTGAGGATGAGGAATTAGTAGATCCACTCGCTTTCTTCCTTTCCATCCTTAATGGAACCCTTTTTTTTTTTTCACTTTTAGGAAGCGTTGTAACAAACGAGGTATTTCGCAATTGGCATGAGACCCGGGACCTCATATTAATAAGTATTTTATTGGATTGGGAACTTCAATTGAAATAATAATAAAGAATAAATGAAATTTCAAAATGAAATGAATCTATTTTATAAATAAATTCATATTTATAAATAAGTAAATAAATAAAAAGAAATCAATCAAAAGTGGGGCGAAATTATACAATAAAGAAAACTCTGTTCAATTAATTTTGTTAGTCCTATCTATAAGAGGAGAGCATATGAAAAATGTAACCGATTCTTTCGTTTCCTTGGGTCACTGGTCATACGCCGGGAGTTTCGGGCTTAATACCGATATTTTAGCAACAAATCCAATAAATCTAAGTGTAGTGCTTGGTGTATTGATCTTTTTTGGAAAGGGAGTGTGTGCGAGTTGTGTATTTCAAGAATAGGCTGGATCCAACCAGCTGCACTTATTTACTTATTTATTTATAAATAGGAAAGTTATAACTAGGAAAGAAAGGTGCACGATCTCAACGAATTACTTCTGAATAAATTCAGAAATCATATGTAAGAACCATAGCATTTCGTGACTCATTGGTAAATCGACTTTGATTCTCTATCAACCAATAATGTGGGACCATTAACATGGTTAAAGCTAAACCGTTTGAAGTCCAGGCACAACATGGTACTCTTTCTACCACTACGTTAGTACGGATATGGTTTAAAAATGAATAGAATAGTTGGCAATTTATCTGATATAGAACACTCATATCAATAAAATGATTTGAACCATTTATTGAAAAATGAAAAAAAAAAACAAATGGGTGCCTCGCCCCCTTTTTGTATCCAACGCTAAATCGACGGCCTGTGTATAAAATAAGAAGAATTCTTTGGATTTGAAGAAAAAAAAAAATGAAAAATTCATAAAATAATAAATAAAAAAAAAAATAAACAACTTTGCTGACAATTACAGATTTTTTGTCTGGTCGGAAGAGTCCTCCGAATATTCTGTTCTGGTCTTGTATCAGTTTCGATATCGTGGAATACGAACAGAGAAGAGAGGGCAGGCTCATTACATTAAAAGATATGGGAATGCCCATTAAGTAACTGAGCGTGAGAGCCAAATGAATTGAAAGATTCATGTTTGGTTCGGGAAGAGATCATGGAAGTTTAGTTGTGAAATGAATGGGAAGATAATCTACTTTCATTAAGTGATTTATTAGATAATCGAAAACAGAGGATCTTGAGTACTATTCGAAATTCAGAAGAACTACGTGGAAGAGCCATTGAGCAGCTCGAAAAAGCCCGGGCTCGCTTACGGAAAGTGGAAATGGAAGCAGATGAGTTTAGAATGAATGGATACTCTGAGATAGAACGAGAAAAAGAGAATTTGATTAATGCTACTTATAATAATTTGGAACGATTAGAAAATTTCAAAAATGAAACCATTAGTTTTGAAGAACAACGAGCAATCAATCAGGTACGACAACGAGTGTTCCAGCAAGCCTTACAAGGAGCTCTAGGAACTCTGAATAGTTGTTTGAACAGTGAGTTACATTTACGCACCATCAGTGCTAATATTGGCATGCTCGGGGCCATGAAAGAAATAACTGATTAGCCCTTCCACTGTAGGCATTATTTTTTTTTCTCGCTTTGCTTCCGAAAAAGAATTAAGAGACACTAATGGTAACCCTTCGAGTCGACGAAATTAGTAATATTATCCGTGAACGTATTGAACAATATAATAGAGAAGTCACGATTGTGAATACCGGCACCGTACTTCAAGTAGGCGACGGTATTGCTCGTATTCATGGTCTTGATCAAGTAATGGCAGGGGAATTAGTAGAATTTGAAGAGGGTACCGTAGGCATTGCTCTGAATTTGGAATCAAATAATGTTGGTGTTGTATTAATGGGTGACGGTTTGATGATACAAGAGGGAAGTTCTGTAAAAGCAACAGGAAGAATTGCTCAGATACCAGTGAGCGAGGCTTATTTAGGTCGTGTTATAAATGCTCTGGCTAAACCTATTGATGGGAGAGGTGAAATTTCAGCTTCTGAATCTCGGTTAATTGAATCTCCCGCTCCGGGTATTATTTCGAGACGTTCCGTATATGAGCCTCTTCAAACGGGGCTTATTGCTATTGATTCGATGATCCCTATAGGACGCGGTCAGCGAGAATTAATTATTGGGGACAGACAGACCGGGAAAACAGCAGTAGCCACAGATACTATTCTCAATCAAAAAGGGCAAAATGTAATATGTGTTTATGTAGCTATTGGTCAAAAAGCATCTTCCGTGGCTCAGGTAGTGACTACTTTCCAAGAACGAGGGGCGATGGAATACACTATTGTGGTAGCCGAAACGGCGGATTCGCCTGCAACATTACAATACCTCGCGCCTTATACAGGAGCGGCTCTGGCTGAATATTTTATGTACCGTGAACGACATACTTTAATAATTTATGACGATCTCTCCAAACAAGCACAAGCTTATCGCCAAATGTCTCTTCTATTAAGAAGACCACCCGGTCGCGAAGCTTATCCAGGAGATGTTTTTTATTTGCATTCACGCCTTTTGGAAAGAGCCGCTAAATCAAGTTCTCGTTTAGGTGAAGGAAGTATGACCGCTTTACCCATAGTTGAGACTCAATCTGGGGACGTTTCGGCTTATATTCCTACTAATGTGATTTCCATTACAGATGGACAAATATTCTTATCTGCCGATCTATTCAATGCTGGAATCCGTCCTGCTATTAATGTGGGTATTTCGGTCTCCAGAGTAGGATCCGCAGCTCAAATTAAAGCCATGAAACAGGTAGCTGGTAAATCAAAATTGGAACTGGCTCAATTCGCAGAGTTAGAAGCCTTTGCACAATTCGCTTCTGATCTCGATAAAGCCACTCAGAATCAGTTGGCAAGAGGTCAACGATTACGCGAGTTGCTCAAACAATCTCAATCAGCCCCTCTCACGGTGGAAGAACAAATACTTACTATTTATACTGGGGCGAATGGGTATCTTGATCCGTTAGATATTGGACAGGTAAAGAAATTTCTCGTTCAGTTACGTACCCACTTAAAAACAAACAAACCTCAGTTCCAAGAAATCATATCTTCTACCAAGACATTCACCGAACAAGCAGAAGCCCTTTTGAAGGAAGCTATTCCGGAACAGATGGAACTGTTTATACTTCAGGAACAAACATAAAGAAATTGATCACTCTGAGTACAAGAGGAAAGGAATCGTTGAGAAGTGTTTCCGGTTCGAATCATTCAAAATATCTTTCTTGGCATAGCAATCTACAAAAATAGATGGAAATAAATTGCGTCCAATAGGATTTGAACCTATACCAAAGGTTTAGAAGACCTCTGTCCTATCCATTAGACAATGGGCGCTTTGCTTTTCATTCCGATTTTCTTCTTTCGCATTCTTGCTTTCCTATCGCCCGTTCCGATAAACGAATTGTATTGTATGTGAGAGATTTTAGGGAATAAAGAAAAGATGCATATCCAAATCAACGATGCACGTATAATAATAATAATAATTAATATGGAGCGGGTAGCGGGAATCGAACCCGCATCGTTAGCTTGGAAGGCTAGGGGTTATAGTCGACGTCGATTCATCATTTTTAACGTCTCTAATTCAAAACCGAACATGAAACTTTGGTTTCATTCGGCTCCTTTATGGAATATAGATGGATTCCCAGATCTAAGGCGTAAACGAAACTAAAAAAAAAAGAGAAAATATTTACGATACGATGTGTGGAAAAAGGGGAGTCATCGCAAATCCGAATTCAAAGAAAAAATTCGATCCATAACATCTATGTCAGTTTTTCTGTATGAATATGAATGCATACAAAACAACTCACTTTCTAGATGATCCCTCTAGAAGAGGGGATTTTAAAAAATACTTCTAGTTACTTCGTTCCCTATTTCTACTCGCGAGAATCCTGAGGAAAAGAATTTTCTTCCGCCGAGCTGAAACAATATGTCGACGACTCTAGTAAACCAAAGTCATCGTTTAATAGCTATTTGGCTTCAACCTCCTCCCCCCCAAAAAGTGGAAGATCTAGTTACGATTAGAAATAAACTTTTGTATCTTCATCCATAGATCCTTTACTCATACTCATTCAAAAGGAACGGTTGATCCAACTCAAAAAAAAAAAAATTATGTTTCGCGATTCCATAATCCAATTTGCTTATTCAAATTATAATTTACCTTTGGATACAAATCACGAGAATGTATATTCTTCCTCAAACGTGGCGTTGAGAGGTAAAGGATTAAACCCTTTTAAGAAATAAAGTTTTTGATCGGAATAGGAAAAAACCGAAAGAACCTTTAACTATTTCAGTTGTTAATAGAACGAATCACACTTTTACCACTAAACTATACCCGCTACAATATGATTATTGTATATGAATGTACCGTTTGTCCAACAAAACAAGGGAGTAAAACGTAATCAAGATAGTATCAGAATCATGAAAATTGGAGTGCTGATGTGTTCCAGGGGGAAGGCTTGATGAAATAGGAGAAGAGAATGGGGGCTCATTTAAATAACAAGTTATATCTTTTCTTTTGCTGGTGGAGTTATTACTGACAGTCCCGGCCTGAAAGATCCATTTAAGTCGGAACATAAGATTGAGTTAAGTTGCGCAAGAATCCATAGCTCCATTTTTTTTTTTCAACTTCTTCCTCGAGTCTTTCAAGCAAAGAAACGATTTTCTCAAAAAAATAAAAATAAAGAAGGAGAGTTTTAATTTGAGTCTTATCTTTTTTCGAAGCTATTCCTTTCTTCCCTATTCATTCACCTGTCCGATCTTCTGAATTGGGGTCAATTAGATCTAGTAAAAAATCATAGTATTCATTTTGTTTGTGTTTGTGGACTCAAATGTTCAAACAAAGCTTGTCCCTTGAAGAAATAAATGAGTTCTAATAGAAATAGAATATGTATGTTTTTTTATTCCAGTAGGGAAATCGAGAAAAGGAAAAAGAAAAAATAATAAGAAATGAAACTCCTATCATAGGAATGGAAATAGTCCTTCTTGCTCTTGTTGCTGCTTCAATAACAATTTGGTTTTCAAATCAGAAAAATAATTTGATCCATGATTCATTGGAACAAAAGAAGGAACGGCCTGGCTAGGTACTGTACTGGCCAGGCCGGGGGAATAAAAGAACCCTTCGGACGAAATCAAAGACGTACTCTTTCTATTGGAGATATCTGTTTCGAATCGTTATCCAAATTGAATTGCGGATAAAATTCGTATATATATAGTAAGTATAATATAGTAAGTATAAATAAATGTATAAAATAAATAAATAAAGATAATTCGTATATATATAGTAAGTATAATATAGTAAGTATAAATAAATGTATAAAATAAATAAATAAAGATAAAGAAAGACTTTGATCAATATTTACTTCAGGCGTCGCATATGAATTATCTTTTTGTAATTGGGAGAGATGGCTGAGTGGACTAAAGCGACGGATTGCTAATCCGTTGTACGAGCTGTTCGTACCGAGGGTTCGAATCCCTCTTTCTCCGTTCCCTCGGATCACTTGAGATTTATCTTTCGAATTCGAAAAAATATCAAGTCCTTTATCATAGTTAAATGTCTGGAATAGAGAAAAGCATAGGAAAATGCAGAAATCAAGCAAGGAAATAATGAAAAATCTCTGATTTTTTTATTCCTCACGTCCAGGATTACGTCCTGGATCATTAGATAGGAATCCGAAGATGAAGAGAGAAACAAAGAATATCACTACTGTGTAAACGAAGAGTTTGAGAGTAAGCATTGCACAATCTCCAAGATCATTTTTTTTTTGTTTTTTGCAAAGGAAATAAGGGAATAGATTCTCTATTTTTGTACCACATATCCTTGACACCAAGAAAAGAAATGAAAAAGTGGTTTCTAGAAAAGAAAGGAATTTGCAGGAATTCCTTTGTTACCAAAATTATCTTGTCATACCCCAATTAGGTATTATGGGGTACCATAATGGGGTCTTTGACCCCTGGAACTGGAAGGGCATAATGCGGAAATTAGGTGATCCAGATTCATCGCGGCTATCAAAAAGCAAAAGAATTTCAATCTTTGAATCGAGGGTTCATAATGTAAGACTTATCTGATCTTATCAATTGTTATGTTAGAGTTGAATTTATTTTATCGAATAAATCATGAATATGAATGTTTCTAGGACAGTATTAAAGATCTCATCGAAAACTTACAGCAGCTTGCCAAACAAGGGCTAAGAGAAAAAAGAGCACAGGTATGACTGGCATAAAATCTACGATTGGATTGAAAAAAGCATAAGCTTCGGGCAATTTGGCGAAGAAAAAGCTACTCGAATGAAGGGCAGAATTAAGACAGATACAGATCAAACTAAAGATATTAAGCATAAGAAATATTTCGTTCTTGGAGATAATTTCATTTTTATTGAGTTATTGATATAAGGGAAAAATTAAGAAAGAAGAGAAGACAAAAAATCCTTCTTTCTTTTTCTTTGAACTTCCCCCAATCAAAAATCCTTCAATTCTCAAATGAGAATAGAAGGAATCATACTTTCATACAATATCTTAATTGACTTATATGGAATGATCAATGAATTCATTTTCATTCTACATTTACACGTATAGAATCCTAGCAACAACCTATTCCATAGATATTTGGGCTGGAATTGACGAATAACCAATAACAATATTAGTGTTTATTAGTGTCGAATTGAAATCTAAATGGGGCGTGGCCAAGTGGTAAGGCAGCGGGTTTTGGTCCCGTTACTCGGAGGTTCGAATCCTTCCGTCCCAGACCGCTTCTATCAAAACAAAGATTGTTCTCTTTAACAATCTTCTGTTTAAGAGTATAAGGTATAAGGTTGGATACAATATGATCCAATTTTTCTTTCTGAGTTCTAATGATTCTTCTATGAATCATAGATTCCTTTCGATTTCCAATTGTAAGAAAAAGAATCGAGTATAAATTGCGGATGGAAATAAACATCTTTTACCTTTTTGATATTAGGTAGGATGGGAACATAGATCAAAGTTGAATTAAAAAAAAAATGGGATGGGCCGTTCAGTGTATGCCCGTCCCGCTCTACTCATATTCATATTGGGGTAAGTTAGTCACTTATAGAAACTTTATGCCCATCTATTATATTTTGATTCTCACATGATGCATTCTAAGTTGAAATGCGAAAGATAAGATCTCTATTTTTTCGAAACTAAACATGTTAGTCAAAATGACTAATTCTATGTGGATCCTGAATCCTAAACAGGAGGGAGTTCTTGGGACTAATTACATCACTGGGATTAAAGTTCTTAAGACTGGGTGTGGGTGGGGTAAAATCAAAATTAAGAACAACGAATTGATCTGGACCCATTTTGCTTTGTACCTATACAAGATAATATAACATACCGCAAGAGGATCTTTTATTATTTGATTGTCTTGGGGTATGATTCATGATCCCCATAGAATTCGAGTTAATCGGCAATGGAAGGTATCAATTTTTCAATATCTGTGTCGTCCGGATCTCATTAATAAACAATAAAGTGCAATATGGAACAGATTTTTTTTCTTTGAGCCTAATTGCTTTTTTTTTTTTTGCATCTGGCTACAATAAATAATTGGAAGTCAATGTAGTGATTGGGAGGAAGATTCATATATTCCATTCACTTTACTTTTGACTTGATAGAATTTATGGAAGGGTTACTAAACCTAAAGTAAAGCAAAATCTGTATAAAATGAACCATGCCTACATGTATTGTTATTGTTTGTTCTATTTCAGTGATACCGGTATTTCGGCTGCGGTGAAAAAGATCTTTGATACCTTACCTTAAATATCTATGATTACTCCCGTTGACAATTGTTCTGTGTATCTGATGGATACGGAAAGATCATACTCCTACGGTTCTGGTTTTATCAATCAGATGGAAGAATAACAACCTTAATCTTATCTTACATGAGAGCTTTTTTCCATCCATCCCATCCCCATGAAAACAAATAAATTGAATTTGTTTCTCGATCCATCTACCTGCTTTAAATCATTAATGATTCAATTGGAAAAGGAACATGGATTTCTCTTATGTCTTATGATGATCAAATTTAGTCATTACAGGAAAACTTATTTCCATTAATGATAATGATGTCGAAGTAGGAAATTATGATGTCGAAGTAGGAAATTCTTGAAACCTTTTTTCATGATTCCTTTATCAATCCTTAGATACTTGAAGAAGCGCGAGATTGATGAACCTAGTCTATAATCGATTCATTTGCGACTTTTCCGAGTCATTGGAATAGCTTATTTGGCTAATGACTTATTTTGTTCCGGTATTGAGTATTGAGAATCTAATTAAAGACCTTTCTTTAATTTAGTTGTTCGAGAAAGAGTTGGATCCTTCATGATTGATTGTCCCGAACAATCTGTTGAAGATGTAGATGTAAAGAAGTGTTAAGTAATTCGTTTATTCGTCTTTTTTAGAAATGTGTTTCATTCATACGGTCGAATATGGGGTAAGATTGAATCTTTGTCTTTGCTTGTGGGGCCTTCTCTAGATGAATACCTATCCATCCATATATATATCAAAATATCTATAATATAGATATCAAAATATATATCAAAATCAAAATATATAGATATAAATATCTATTTATATATATAATTTATATATATATAAATATAAAAGTATGGACTGCTGTGTACCGATTGAGCGTACCGATTGAGCCAATGACTATTCCGGATTCCATATTGAATCAATTCCATACCGGTTCAAAATTAGAGGAATGTTATGGTAAAACTTCGTTTGAAACGATGTGGTAGAAAGCAACGTGCGACTTGAAAGACATGATCGGCTGTGGATTCTTGCATCCACCATTTTATATATCAATGAAGATGCTCTTGGCTCGACATAGTTTGTTCTGTTCTACTAGGACCCCCCAAAATTGGGGGTTGTAAATAGTACATGATGTAGCTCGAGTATAAAGTATTGATTCATTTATCAAGGGGAAGGATCTAGGGTTAGTGCCAATCAATAAGTTGGAACAACTTCGTAAGTATATCTTCGATATAGAAATCCAAAGGTTCAAATTCCAACAAGTTTCGAATAAAAAAAAACAAAGTAAAATTTGCCGGAATTGGTAAAACTATTTTGATCAAAAGTGTATTACAGGGGAATCAATCGTTCGTATGATTCTTTCAATAGAAAGAAATAACAAAAGGTATGTTGCGACCATTTTGAAACGATTAAGGATCACCGAAGTAATGTCTAAACCCAATGATTCAAAGCAAAGATAAAGGATACCGGAACAAGGAAACACCATTTTCAATTGTCTCAACAACTGGAACTAGATCAGAATGAGGAAGAAAAAGAGATTCTAGGCGGGACAAATAAAAGAGGTTAGAGACGGCTCAACAAATGTCCAAGGATTTCCCTTTAAGCTCTTTGAGAATTGCCCAACTTGAGTTATGAGTACGAATGATATTTCTTTTTTTTTTTCAGGAAAGGAAAGGAAGGAAGAACAAAAAAAACGACTCAACTTATAGTCTAATTGATGATTTTATGGATACATTTGTCACTATATGATATGCATAGCATAAATTCAAACTCGAATCATTCTTTCTCGAGCCGTATGAGGAGAAAACCTCCTATACGTTTCTAGGGGGGGCATTGTTCATCTATATCTATCCCAATGAGTCATCTATCGAATCATTGCGATTGATGTTCGATCCCAAAGAGAAGGAAGAGATCTTCGTAAAGTGGGTTTTTACGATCCGATAAAGAATCAAACTTATTCAAACGTTCCTGCTATTCTATATTTCCTTGAAAAAGGCGCTCAACCTACAGGAACTGTTCATGATATTTCAAAGAAGGCAGAGGTCTTTAAGGAACTTCGAATTAATCAAACGAAATGAAATAAATGAAATAAACAAAAAAGGGGGGTGCCCAGTATCTTATCGAGCTTTGTGTAATTCTTTCTCCACCACTCCGATTTTTCTTACTCTATTCATACCTATTCACTATTGCTCCTCTATAATCCCATATCAGATAACGATAACGAAAAAAAATCTTTTTTTATTGATATGAGACAGATAGAAAAAAAAATCTCGAGTGAATAGATGAAATAATCGGATCTAGAAAATGATGGTATGGGATTACCATCAATCGGATTGTTTTCGTTGGGACTCCACCAACAAACAAGGGGTCAATCTTGTTTATTGTACCTCTATTGAATAAACTAGAGATTTTTTTCCTACTTTTTTTTTTTTCTTATTTATTCCCCCATCCACACTTCATTTCTGATCTGTGTAGTGTCAATCCAACACAAGTACTTATTTTCTTTAATTGAATTTGTTTTCTCAACCAACATTCAATTCATATTGACAATGTTGTATCGATCAAATATAATTTGATCGTGGATAAATAGATCCATTTATCCCAGCCTCATAAGTTTGTTTCTTTATTTCTTTACTTTATTTCAATTTCACTCAAATGGTGAGTTCGCCAGATTCGCTGCGACACAAGAAGTATCTTCTTAATGAAAAATGAAAAAAAAAAATATTGATAAAAATATGGATGATCCATAAATTTTGGCATCCATCTATATTGATCCGGGAATTCGTTGTATTTTCATCTAATCTGTTCATTTTGATGTTCATAATTGATCATCAAATTTTCTTTTAGATTTGTTTGTTACTAGTTCAATGTTTTGACGGGGTCGAGCAATCCAATCCCAATCTCTTGGTTTGAGTTTTATTTTTATTCCGATCGTATCTACACACCATATTTTTCCGGGTTGCTAACTCAACGGTAGAGTACTCGGCTTTTAAGTGCGGCTATGATCTTTTACACATTTGGATGAAGCAAGGGATTCGTCCATACCATTGGTATA
>NW_027519650.1:0-27500 GCF_043159265.1 Tasmannia lanceolata
GGATAAAAACATTCATAGTTGGAGTGATAGTGGCAGTTATAGTTGCAATAATGTTGATGATTTATTTGGTATCAGGGACATTTGGAGTTTCGTCTCTGATGACACTTTTTTAGTTAGGGATAGTAATGGGGACAGTTATTCCGTCTATTTTGATATTGAAAATCAGATTTTTGAGATTGACAATGATAGTTCTTTTCTGAGTGAACTAGAAAGTCCTTTTTCTAATTATCTGAATTCTAGTTATCTGAATAGTGGGTCTAAGAGTAACAATCGCTATTATGATCGTTACATGTATGATATTAAATATAGTTGGAATAATCACATTAATAGTTGCATTGATAGTTATCTTCATCCTGAAATCAGTATTGAGAGTTATATTTCAAGTAGTAGCGACAATTACGGTGACAGTTACATTTCTAGTTTCATTTGTAATGAAAGTGTAAGTGTTAGTGACAATGGGAGTTCAAGTATAAGAACTAGTGGTAATGGCAGCGATTTCAATATAAGAGGAAGATCTAATGATTTCGATATAAATAAAAAATACAGACATTTATGGGTTCAATGCGAAAATTGTTATGGATTAAATTATAAGAAATTTTTGTAGGTCAAAAATGAATATTTGTGAACAATGTGGATATCATTTGAAAATGAGTAGTTCAGATAGAATCGAACTTTCGATTGATCCGGGCACTTGGGATCCTATGGATGAAGACATGGTCTCTATCGACCCCATTGAATTTCACTCGGAGGAGGAACCTTATAGAGATCGTATCGATTCTTATCAAAGAAAGACAGGTTTAACCGAGGCTGTTCAAACAGGCATAGGTCAACTAAATGGTATTCCCATAGCAATTGGGGTTATGGATTTTCAGTTCATGGGGGGTAGTATGGGATCCGTAGTAGGCGAGAAAATAACCCGTTTGATCGAGTATGCTACTAATGGATCTCTACCTATTATTATGGTGTGTGCTTCTGGAGGAGCACGCATGCAAGAAGGAAGTTTGAGCTTGATGCAAATGGCGAAAATATCTTCCGCTTCATATAATTATCAATCAAATAAAAAGTTATTCTATGTATCAATCCTTACATCTCCTACAACCGGTGGAGTGACAGCCAGTTTTGGTATGTTGGGAGATATCATTATTGCCGAGCCCAATGCCTACATTGCATTTGCGGGTAAAAGAGTAATTGAACAAACATTGAATAAGACAGTACCCGACGGTTCACAAGCGGCTGAGTATTCATTCCATAAGGGCTTATTCGATTCAATCGTACCACGTAATCCTTTAAAGGGTGTTCTGAGTGAATTATTTCAGCTACATGGTTTCTTTCCTTTGAATCAAAATTCAAGTAATGAAAACCTATAATAGAATAAAATAAATCGAATCGAAGTGTTGTATATTTCTATATCTCCCGAGAACCTCCATTTTTGACTTGACTATGAATTCCTGTTGGATCAGATTCTAACGAATTTTTGGGGAACTCATAATAAACCCCTTATTCTCCTTATTAAAATAAAAAGATAAGGACGGGAGAACAAGAATAATAAAGCGGATTATCATACGTATATTTCGTGTAGAAAGATGAATAGGTACATTTATTTAGTTCTACATTCCTTGAACTTATTATATACTTATAATACTTATAATAGATAGACTTATCATAAGATATCTTTTATAACAGGAGATATCTTTTATAACAGGTACAAATATTAAATCGAGGCACCTATTCTATGACAGATCTCAACTTACCCTCTATTTTTGTGCCTTTAGTGGGCCTAGTATTTCCGGCAATTGCAATGGCGTCTTTATCTCTTCATGTTCAAAAAAACAAGATTGTTTAGATCCGATGGGACTAAATCTCATCAATTTATTTCAACACTTGGACTTGGATCATAATACAGATACCTATTTAGTGGAATATGGTACGATATGTGGCTCCCCTCGAACACAAAAATAATACAAATAACAAATAAAAAGGAAAAGGCTGTTATGTTATGCATGCAGATACATGATCTATGGATAAATGCATGTATATGCGGGTATAGCTGTTTTAAAATAGATCGGCGGATATCTATATCTGAAATAGAAAGTAAATGTATCTATATGTTATGTAGATATACATAATGGGATCATATGAAGGGGATGTTATTATTTTATATCTAACCAATTCGATGAATTACTGCTAAGGGTTCACATCATAATAGTGCTAGTTGATGAGAGTTACTTCGGGAGCCAAAAAGGTAAAGTCAAATTCATTTGGCTTATTCTCTCAATTCCAATAGAATGCAACTGGATCTAGTATGAACTGGCGATCAGAACGTATATGGATAGAACTTATAACGGGGTCTCGAAAAACAAGTAATTTCTGCTGGGCCTTTATCCTTTTTTTAGGTTCGCTAGGATTCTTATTGGTTGGAACTTCCAGTTATCTTGGTAGGAATTTGATATCCTTATTCCCGTCTCAGCAAATAATTTTTTTTCCACAAGGGATCGTGATGTCTTTTTATGGGATCGCGGGTCTGTTCATTAGTTCCTATTTGTGGTGCACAATTTCGTGGAATGTGGGTAGTGGTTATGATCGATTCGATAGAAAAGAAGGGGTCGTGTGTATTTTTCGTTGGGGATTTCCTGGAATAAATCGTCGAATCTTCCTTCGATTTCTTATGAGAGATATCCAGTCGATCAGAATGGAAGTTAAAGAGGGCCTTTATTCCCGTCGTGTCCTTTATATGGAAATTAGAGGCCAGGGAGCTATCCCCTTGACTCGAACTGATGAGAATTTGACTCCACGAGAAATTGAACAAAAAGCTGCCGAATCGGCCTATTTCTTGCGTGTACCAATTGAAGTATTTTGAAATAAACTGTGATGAAGAATGAATGTTTTCTTTCTCAGTATGAGGGAAGGAGCTCAGGAATCCCCTTTTACTTTTAATATAAGCGAAGTTTCTTCGGAACGTTCATTCGAGCAAATCATGTTAGATTCTATTTCACCCGTTCTGTTGGTAATGCCGCTGTACTGTGGCCTATAGAATAAAGCAAGCAAGCAGGCATATATGGAACAACCATAATAAGAAGCAAGTTTTGTCCACCAAAACTATTTTTATGCATATGGAACTCAACTCAATTCTTTCATATTAGTAAGAAGTCCAATAAGTATGTATTCATCACACATATCAGAACATTTCGGAATACAGTACAGAATTCATCTTTTTAGGCCCAATATTTTGAATTGATACGTTAGATACAGATGGATCATCTCTCATAAATTATCTCCCTTTTGTCATTTGTCAATCGATCTTTCTTTTTATCTTATCCTCTCTTTTGCTCCTTGATGGCCAAACGATTGGATCTTTCATAACCATCCAATTTCTCTCTCCTTTTGCCACTCCTTTCGGATTTCATCATCAATATTCTTCAAAAATATCCCTTCAATTATTCCTGGGCTGTGGGTAGCCAGCCAAACATTTCGAAATAATTGATTGATCGAGGGGGAGTTTTTTTGTCTCAAAATCCGAATAATATTCATTACTTCAAGTGGTTGCATTCATCGAAAGGAACAAATGAAGATGCAATTGGTTCGAATTTGACCATGGGATATCTGGAAACAATATTTGATTATTTCTTTCATTTGAAATGGGCCCTTATTTTTTCATTTCATTTTTATTTGATTCTATTTCTATATTCTTTCCAGATCCAAGGACTAAACAATGAAAAAAAAAAAGTGCCAAAAAAGAAAAAAGCATTGACTCCCCTCCCATATCTTGCATCTATAGTCTTTTTGCCCTGGTGGATCTCTCTCTCATTTAATAAAAGTCTGGAACCTTGGGTTACTCATTGGTGGAATACCAGGCAATCCGAAACTTTTTTGAATGATATTCAAGAAAATAACGTTCTAGAAAGATTCATAGAATTAGAAGAACTATTCCTGTTGGACGAAATGATAAAGGACTACCAGGAGACACAGATACAAAAGTTTCGTATAGGAATCCACAAAGAAACGATACAATTGATCAAAATGCACAATGAAGATCATATCCATATCATTTTGGATTTCTCGGCAAATATAATCTGTTTCGCTATTCTAAGCGGTTATTCTATTCTGGGTAATGAAGAACTTCTCATTTTGAATTCTTGGGTTCAGGAATTCCTCTATAACTTAAGTGACACAATAAAAGCTTTTTCTATTCTTTTATTAACTGATTTATGTATCGGATTCCACTCGCCTTATGGTTGGGAACTAATGATTGGCTCGATCTACAAAGATTTTGGATTTTCCCATAACGATCAAATTATATCTGGTCTTGTTTCTACCTTTCCAGTCATTCTAGATACAATTTTGAAATATTGGATCTTCCATTATTTAAATCGTGTATCTCCTTCACTTGTAGTCATTTATCATTCAATGAATGAATGAAGAACTCATTTGATCCGCTGATATCAATCAAATAATCCCACTCTTTATACTTTTACCCGTCCAGGGAATTCGATTCCTCCTATATTCCAGTACAATTATTCCAGTACAATATCAGAATCGTGGATAGGGAACTATACTATACTAACTATATTAGCTACCTACCTAATTTATTGTAGAAATTTCCGGGATCAATGATTGGACCATGCAAAATAGAAATACCTTTTCTTGGGTAAAGGAACAAATGACTCGATTCATTTCCGTATCGATCATGATATATGTAATAACTAGGACATCTATTTCAAATGCATATCCTATTTTTGCGCAGCAGGGTTATGAAAATCCACGAGAAGCAACTGGGCGTATTGTATGTGCCAATTGCCATTTAGCTAATAAACCCGTGGATATTGAGGTTCCACAAGCTGTGCTTCCTGATACTGTATTTGAAGCAGTTGTTAGAATCCCTTATGATATGCAACTGAAACAAGTTCTTGCTAATGGTAAAAAGGGGTCTTTGAATGTGGGGGCTGTTCTTATTTTACCCGATGGATTCGAATTAGCTCCCCCCGATCGTATTTCTCCCGAGATGAAAGAAAAGATAGGCACTCTGTCTTTTCAGAGTTATCGCCCCACTAAAAAAAATATTCTTGTGATAGGTCCTGTTCCTGGTCAGAAATATAGTGAAATCGTCTTTCCCATTCTTTCTCCGGACCCTGCTACTAAGAAAGACGTTAACTTCTTAAAATATCCTATATACGTAGGTGGGAACAGGGGAAGGGGCCAGATTTATCCCGATGGGGGTAAGAGTAACAATACAGTCTATAATGCTACAGGAGCGGGTATAGTAAGCAGAATAGTACGTAAAGAAAAAGGGGGGTATGAAATAACCATAGCTGATGCATCGGATGGACACCAAGTAATTGATATTATACCTCCAGGACCGGAACTTCTTGTTTCAGAGGGTGAATCTATCAAGCTTGATCAACCATTAACGAGTAATCCTAATGTGGGTGGATTTGGTCAGGGAGATGCAGAAATAGTACTTCAAGATCCATTACGTGTCCAAGGGTTGTTGTTCTTTTTGGTATCTGTTATTCTGGCACAAATCTTTTTGGTTCTTAAAAAGAAACAGTTTGAGAAGGTTCAATTGTCCGAAATGAATTTCTAGATACATGGATCCATCAAATTGGTAAAAAGAGACGAACTATTGTTGATCGATGCAATTATGTATGATCAAAAAAATAATGAAAAGCTTTTTTCTTTATACTGTTTTTCGGCGAGATGTCAGGAATTGTTTGTGCCCCGTTCCTAGTAATAATATGTATATTCTGAAGAAGGCTACTTGACATTTTTTTTTTTTTCAAAAAAAAAATTGGAGTGGTGTGACTATGCCAGGCCTCTTAATCCCAGATTATAAATGCCATGTAATGCATCAATAGTTTTTGATTCTATTGTACCTAATAGAATCGAATTCTATTAGATAATAGGCAAGGAAGAAAATAAATGGCAAGGAATAAATGAAAGTAACAAATGATTCTAGGAGGGATTGCTCGTCTTACTAATCTTCCACACAAGAAAAGGAATTTTTCACCCTTTTCCTGTGTGGAAATAATAATGATTCTTGATCCTGTTCGTTAAAGATTACGATTTTCTTTTCCAGGACTATTATAACCTCTTTCTTTAGATTCATAAGCAGTAGTGGACAAACAAAAAAAAAGGGGGGGGGCGGGGGGAATCACTCATTGAGCAAATAGAACTTCTTCAATGAACTTATAAAAAAAAAAAAAGCAAATTTTCGCTGTGATGAGATAATCAATAAGGATTTGGATATGTGCAAAAATCCAAGATTTTCACTTTTTTTTTTTCACCACACTCGGGCATTAAATTAAGTGTCTTTTGCTTGAAATTTTATTTATGGAGTAAGGTTCATTTCCATACTAATTGGAATTGATTTGAAGAATGTCTCATCTGTAGAAATCCATATTGTGTCATCCATAAAATCGATTGATTCCTTCTTTCTTCTTGCTTCGGAAGAGTCCGTCCATACTATAGAGGAACAGATACTATGACAATCAAGGGATTAAATTCTTCAAAAACATCATTAGAAACAAAGGAATGGGGTGGTTTTAAACATCGGATCGAAGCAAAGGATCCGTTTTGTCATTTCTACGAATCAAATATTCTTCTTATGTTGACTGAATGAATTTCCAACCTTTATGTTATGAAATGGATCAAAGTCTCGCTGGAAGAGTAAGAACTCAACAGGACCTTACCCCTCTTTGTTTTGTCTGATTCGAGGGGTAAGGTCCTGTTGAGTTCTTACTTTTTCATGTCCACAATCCGGTTCTCATCCGATCACTATAGGGATGAGCCCAATCCGGAGTATGAACCGTAAAAGAAAATACCTATTGAACCAATCACAGGAATACCAGTTACAGTACCTATCAGCCAAAGAGGAATCCTTCCAGTAGTATCGGCCATTTACCCCGCTTCCCTCCACATTTCATCAAGTGGTCATGCTAGAGACATAAACAGTCATGGATAATTATGAGGATGATATCCTTCCGAATGGGATAAGAGAATTCCTACTATTCTCTTTCTTTCTCTCAATTGAAGAAATAATTGGAAAATAAAACAGCAAGTACAAAAATGAGTAATAACCCCCAGTAGAGGCTGGTACGATTCAATTCAACATTTTGTTCGTTCGGGTTTGATTGTGTCGTAGCTCTATAATTCAGATTAGGTTTATCGTTGGATGAACTGCATTGCTGATATTGACCCCAAAAAAGAAACGGTAGGTACAGCCAGTCCGTGAACGGCCAACCAGCGCACTGTAAAAATTGGATAGGTTCGATCTATGGTCATTGAGGCCTCCTAAAAGGATCTACTAAATTCATCGAGTTGTTCCAAAGGGTCAAAACGGCCAGTTATTAATGGAATCCCCTGTCGGCTCTCTGTGAAATACTCGTTTGGCCGAGGGCTTCCAAACACATCATAAGCTAAACCCGTGCTGACGAATAACCAACCCGCAATGAATAGGGAAGGTATAGTAATACTATGAATAACCCAGTATCGAATACTGGTGATAATATCAGCAAAAGAACGTTCTCCCGTGCTTCCAGACATGCTGAGCTCCACATATTCTTGTACAGTCAAAGGGGGATCGATTCCTTGAAAGATGGGATCAGTAAATGGAAAACTACTGATATTTCATCTTTGTGAGATCGTCAATATTGTACCGAAGGTGTATTTAGAGTATACCGAATCAGTATAGCTATCCTTCCTCTGACACAGCAACGCAGTTTCAATCAGTATCGAAAAGAAATGGTACATAATTCCCCTTTTCCTTTCTTGTTACTTGTCTATGCGGAACCGCGTGTCATTCAATCAAAAATTGATCAAATTTCTGTAGTATAGGGTTTCAAGTATTGGCTTTGGACTAGAAACTGAAGTTCTTAGTAAAGTTTGAGTCAACGGGTTCTAGTTCTAATAATTAATGAACGAGATTATCATATTCCACACAATTCAATTAGATGCAAAATATAGAAATCCCCTCTCATGGTTGTAGAAAAGATATTTTTCTTTTTTTCTAATCCTTTCATTTCAAGTAATTGGTTGGTTCTACAGTAGTAGATAGTATTCGATGAAAGAAAGAGAAGAAACAATAAATAGTTTGAACAATCAATATTCGTGATGCAACCATTACTGGATTAGATCCAAAGGTTCCTTCTTGACCTAGCTACAAGGATGGAACTCCATGATATGGAAAGACAGACTGTGGAACCTAAAAGGATAATAGGAATTGATAAATTGAAAAAGAAAAGAAATAAATGGTCAAAATGGAAATTCTTTTGAAATCCAATTCTTTTATTCTATAGTTATTCAAAGATAATTTCATTTTTGAATGAAGTTACACGACACAGTTCTTCTGACTATTACTTTACTCACGAGTTGCTCAATGAATCTGTTGATTTGAAATCCCGACATTGGTAGATGTCACAGATGATAAATCAATCTTTTTTTTTTTTTCTACCTCTGCTACTCTATCTTTGTCAGTGCCGTCTATAATGACTGATGAATCAAGAACTTTCAATTGGAACTGATTCTGTCAATTGGTATTTTTTCTGATCATCACATCTCGCAAAAATTGAAACTTAGGTAAGTGCTTTATAAACATATGTAAAAAAAAAAGAACGTATCTCATTTAGCTCCTTCATGCCCACTATAACTAGTTATTTCGGTTTTCTACTAGCTGCTTCAACTATAACCCCAGCTCTATTGATTGGTCTGAGCAAGATACGACTTATTTGAAATTAATTGAATGAATAATTCATCAAAATAAATAGTTCTGTGAGATTTCAGGTATTCGATAGTTCCTTCCCGCGTTAATTACCAATTCTTGATCATTGAGATTCATGGGTGATTCGGAGTAATATTTAGGGATAGATATTACCTCTATTTTTACCCTTTCCAACAAATTGAAATGATTGAAGTTTTTCTATTTGGAATCGTCTTAGGTCTAATTCCTATTACTTTGGCCGGATTATTCGTAACTGCATATTTACAATACAGACGCGGAGATCAGTTGGACCTTTGATTGAGTAACATCTCTTTTTTGATTGACCTCCTTCTTAAGCTGCAGGAGGTCAAATTCAGGTTGCAGTTCAAGTTAGTAAAGTTATTTTATTGTGATTCAACATTACAAAAACAGAATCACGCTCTGTAGGATTTGAACCTACGACATCGGGTTTTGGAGACCCACGTTCTACCGAACTGAACTAAGAGCGCTTTCTTATGACAGGAGATACAACTGTAAAGAAAGGGATTCTTTTTGTACCCCCAATACACCTTGCATGCATGTAGTATCATAAAATGCAAAATTATGTCCAGTCCAGTCCAATTTGAATCGATCTCAACTGATCCCTCGTTACTGCCCATAGGAGAAGTAATAGGTAGGGATGACAGGATTTGAACCCGTGACATTTTGTACCCAAAACAAACGCGCTACCAAGCTGCGCTACATCCCTTTCAATTGTTGTACAGTTTCATTGTAGGGAATCCTTGTCTTGTTTTCCACATCGTTATTTCCTAATATCTAGAGACAATTTCTCTTGCCATTTCTTCTTTTTGATTTCATATAATCAAAGAATTATATACATATGAAACCTAACGTATAAAAAAATGAATATTTATCGGTAATGCTCAGTAAGAAAGGGTCATCTTTTTCTGTTTTAGGGACAAGTAGATCTAATCCACCGGATTATTGTACATATTCATTTTCATTTTAGTTCGGGATTAGGGATTTCGTGTACAAATACAAGTGATCTTTAGCTACAGATACATCTGATCATATATGTATTCCAATAAAGAAGGAGGATTTTCAATGCGAGATATAAAAACATATCTCTCCGTGGCACCTGTGCTAACTACGCTATGGTTCGGGTCTTTAGCAGGTCTATTGATAGAGATCAATCGTTTATTCCCAGATGCGTTGACATTCCCCTTTTTTTCATTCTAGTTATTGACATGGGAAGGGGTGAAGAAGATTAGAGATACAACAAATTCTCTGTGACTAATCCACCCTTTTGAATTTTTTTTTTAAGTTGTTTAGGAAGGAAAGAGAAAGAAAAGTGGATTAAACCTCAGCGAAACTCGGGCTCAGCATAGAATTAATAGAGGGAGAACAGAAATAGAAATGTGGGTCTAGGACAGGCTGTTCAAGAGCATACAAGATAGTAAATGAAATACTGACTGGGATTAGAAATAATGGATAGTTAGAAATAATTGTATTACTTATTATTACTCTATTGATTGCAGCGAAATCTTTCATAATTGGATTTCGAGTTATCAGTTAGCAACTTCTATTTATTTTTCCTTCTTTTCGTATTCTTCGATTCAGATCGAAAATAGAAGAGTGGAGGGAATCCAAAATCCAAAGGAGGTTCATGGCCAAGGGTAAAGATGTCAGAATAAGAGTTATTTTGGAATGTACCAGTTGTGTCCGAAATGATTTAAATAAGGAATCGCGGGGCATTTCCAGATATATTACTCAAAAGAATCGACACAATACGCCTAGTCGATTGGACTTGAGAAAATTCTGTCCTTATTGTTACAAGCATACGATTCATGGGGAGATAAAGAAATAGATCGAACAGAATAGAATGTCTGTTCCACCCTTCCAAGGAACAGGACAAAATTACATATAGATAGATATATAAAATATAAACAAATCAAGTACTATTACTATTTCGGTCGGATCCGAAACCGAAATGAATGAAGAAATAAGATTTTAGAGATAAGGAATAAATCATGGATAAATCCAAGCGACCCTTTCGTAAATCCAAGCGATCTTTTCGTAGGCGTTTGCCCCCAATTGGATCGGGGGATCGAATTGATTATAGAAATATGAGTTTAATTAGTCGATTTATTAGTGAACAAGGAAAAATATTATCTAGACGAGTGAATAGATTGACCTTGAAACAACAACGATTAATTACTATTGCTATAAAACAAGCTCGTATTTTATCTTCGTTACCTTTTCTTAATAATGAGAAACAATTTGAAAGAACCGAGTCGACCCCTAGAACTGCTGGTCCTAAAACCAGAAATAAATAGGCCTACTTCTCAATTGAATCAAAACTCTAATTGGAATTCAAACTCAGATTGAGGTTTTGTTCGAAAAAGCCGAGATACTTGATTGTCGCGTCGTAAGAAAAAAAAAAAAAGAATGAATGGGGAAGAAAAAATATTTTTTTTTATTGAAAAGTGTTCGTTCATTTCTAATATTTATCATATTCATTTCTACTCTACCTTCCCGGAGTTCATTCTCCGGGGAACTCCGTTTAAATCATTTCGGTGAATTCGTTCCAGTCGCCTTATTTGATAATCTCATTTGAAATCATGTAAATGCAATTCCTATTTGATATAGCTATTTGTGCAAGTATTTTACGATTAAGAAGCAACTGCCTCTTGTACAGATCGTGCATTAATCGACTATAACTATAGGATACGCCCATTTTCACGAGTTACTGCATTTATCCGAGTGATCCACAAACGACGAAAATCTCTCTTTTGCCTGCATCTATCCCGATGACTGGAAACCAAAGCTCTCATTTTCTGTTGAGTAGTAGTTCGAGTAAGTCTTGAATGAGCCCCTCGAAAGGTTGATGCAAATAAACGAATTTTTGTTCGACGTCTCCGAGCTATATATCCCCGCCTAACTCTGGTCATTGAATCAAATGAAACCTTGATGAATAACTAATTGATTTCTTTTCTTTCAGTCATTCTTTTCCCCTCCCCTAGTTTATTAGTAACAAAACGGATTCTTCCGATGTATAAAATAAAAATTCCAATGGCTTTTGCTACTATGACCTTCCCAACCACGATTTTTGATTTCTTCCAGGCATTTCACCTCGGAATAAGAAATTGTACCGATATTAGATATAAAATATCTAGTAAATAGGTAGTAATAAATAGAGAAAAATGGAGAAATAAATAAATAGTGGCTTCCATCGTTTCTATGATTACTTCTTAAACGGTGAGGTCCTCTCTATACACCGGAGCTCCTTCCCCCATTTAATCAATGTTATTAGTAACTTGTACAGTTCACACTCTTTGGCTCTACCCATAAAATTATCCAGTATATAGGTCTTTTCACAATGAGATCCATCCATACAGTGACGGCATTTAATTATGAAGGTTGGCTAGGTAGCTAACCCTGTTAGTCCGTTCTTGCAAGAGTAGAAGCATAATCTTTCTGCTTTTAAAATACTATTTTCCCCGCTTAATGGATAACCATTTGCTACCAATGGGGAATTGATTTTCATCTCAAATCGAGGTGATTGGATTTGCACCAATGGAAACCATAAATTCCATACACAATAGAGGTATATGATAGATCTTTATTTTGAGATAGTGAATGGAATGGAGTTCTTCCATTCTATCCTACTCATTGGTACTGGTCATTGATACTGGAAAAATCGTCTCATTTGTTCCAGATCATGATCTGAACGAGTCGCACATACACCCTAGTACATGTTCCTCGACGCTGAGGACATCCTCGAAGGGCAGGGGATTTCGTGACATTTTTGATTGGCTGTCTTGTGTTTCTAATAAGTTGTTTAATAGTTGGCATGCTGAATCGTATACAGAATGGGCTGGTTTAGATCGATCCTAACCGGATGATTATGAATTACTTCCATTTCATATAATATTTTACCAGGTTAAGAAGATAAAATATCAAATCACGGCTCATTCGAATTATGGTTCGAAATGGAATCAAGAATTTATGTGAAATCCCCGGTATTTTCGACCGCGACAACATCAACAATGCCATGGGCTTGGGCTTCTGTTGCTGACATAAAAACATCCCTTTCCATGTCTTCGGATATAACCCATAAAGGCTTGCCGGTTCTTTGTACATAAACCCTTGTGAGGGTTTCGCGGAGTTTCAGTAGTTCTTCCGCTTCCAGGATAAATTCTCCTGTGGGTGCCTCATAAAAAGAACTAGCAGGTTGGTGGATCATAACCCTGATGATATAACATAATGAACGGTTCCTCTATCTCGCACGATCGGTCGAAGGGAAGGGATAAAGAATAACAAGAATAAAAAGATAGAATTAGAATTGAACAACCGTACAGGCATCTTTTATGCATTGCATACGGCTCCGCAATGGAATTTCCTTTTCCCTTCCATCGAAGAAAGAGACAAATAGAATCCATCAGACCCAGATCGTTGAATGATCCATTTACCATCTTTCCTTTCGGAGGAGTCAAAAAATACTATGATGGTTCCGTTGCTTTATATATTTATCTCGTCTGTGATTCAGCAATCCCAAAGTTTCTTTATGATCCGATCAAATAAGGAAAAAATGATCTTTTTTTTTTTTCATTTTCGTACTCTTTCATAACATAAATATCGGAAAGAGGCTTCTGGTGTGAAAGCAAAAAAAAGGTTTGTGACGCTGAAATGGACCCCCGATACATAAGATCAAATCGTAAATAACCTTTGTTTCATACTACTATCTCGATATATAATCTCATGTTATGTTATGAAAAAAAAATAATAGTTTGCTCATATCGAACTCGAAGTGCCATGCTATTATTACTTATTATTCATATTCCATATGGCGAAGGCATAGTCTTCTTTTTTTTTTCTCAAATAAAAAAAAACTCATTGGCGCCAAGCGTGAGGGAATGCTAGACGTTTGGTAATTTCTCCTCCGACTAGGAGAAAAGATCCCATTGAAGCGGCTAATCCCATGCATATTGTATGTATGTCTGGTGGCACAAATTGCATAGTATCATAAATAGCTATTCCTGGTATTACCCATCCGCCGGGAGAGTTTATAAACAAATACAGATCCCTGGTATCATCCTCTATACTGAGATATACCATGAGACCAACAAGTTGATTCGAGATCTCGCTATCAACCTCTTGTCCTAAAAAAAGTAATCTTTCTCGATGAAGTCGGTTGATTAGGACAAAATTGTATCCCTTAGGAACCGCACACGCACCTTTGGATGCATACGGTTCAAAAAATCAAAATTGCGAAAAAAAAAAAAGAATTCATTGAACTTATCGAACTAACCCCTCATTGATGTATTCTTTCATCGAGATCCAAATCACGATGTAATTTTCTTGTTCCTAAATGGGCCTCTTCAATTCTTTTAGGTTTATGCTCTACTCCGGGTAAAGATCTGCCCGAATTCTATTTGCACATATAGGACAAATGATCACAGTACCGCTTCTTTTTGTTCCGACTTCTTTTTTTTTTTCAATTCGTTTTCATGTTCATGCCTTCCGCCAAATATTCGACTAATCATATTATTCCATTAATTGGTAGTTTTAGAGGTATAAATAGGGATCATTTATGATACGAGTAGTAATCATACATAGATTACCAATTTGGTATTTTTTGAACGGAGCCTGGATACTTCATTTTATTGGTCCAAGCCAACCATAAATTCTTCTAATTGAGAATATTGATCCCCAACCAACAAATAAATTGATCTAATTGCATTGCACTTCACGCTCCGAATTGAATTATTGATGGTTTAATCAATCTTTCTTGGGTGAAACAGAGGATATCTCGATCGGGGGAGAGAACGGGGAAATCCCATATGACCCAATATGTCTGACAAGTCGCACTATACGTCAACCCAAACTGCATCTTCCTCTCCAGGACTCCGAAAAGGTACTTTTGGAACACCAATAGGCATAAAATGAAAGAAAAATTAAGTACTCTATTTCACTTTGATGTGGAAACGTAACAATGGGTTTATTGTCTTCATAATATTGTCGTTTATCGTATTTTATCCATAGATTGGAAGGTTCATGGAGAAGACGGGTTGAATAAAGGAAAATTCGTACAAATGGATCGTTCGAAGGATGAACAAGTATCTATGCATTCGCTCACAAAAATAGGATCAATCCCCCCATTGCGTATTGGTACTTATCGAGTATAGAATAGATCTGCTTCTCTTTGTTCCTACGAACAGAATTGTTAAATTATTACCAATGGAACGGAATAAATATTAACTCTTGCTTTGAGATAATCCACTGAAAAGGCGAGGTCCATAGCATCAATCAGTCTTTTCCAATGTGATAAAGTTACATAGTGTCTATTTTTTCTTTGATAAAATAAGGGGTATTTCCATGGGTTTGCCTTGGTATCGTGTTCATACCGTCGTATTGAATGATCCCGGTCGGTTACTTTCTGTCCATATAATGCATACAGCTCTAGTTTCTGGTTGGGCCGGTTCGATGGCTCTATACGAATTAGCCGTTTTTGATCCCTCTGATCCCGTCCTTGATCCAATGTGGAGACAAGGTATGTTCGTTATACCCTTCATGACTCGTTTAGGGATAACCAATTCATGGGGTGGTTGGAGTATCACAGGAGGAACTATAACGAATCCGGGTATTTGGAGTTACGAAGGTGTGGCTGGGGCACATATTGTGTTTTCTGGCTTGTGCTTCTTAGCAGCCATCTGGCATTGGGTGTATTGGGACCTAGAAATATTCTGTGATGAACGTACGGGAAAACCCTCTTTGGATTTGCCCAAGATCTTTGGAATTCATTTATTTCTCTCAGGGGTGGCTTGCTTTGGGTTTGGCGCATTTCATGTAACAGGCTTGTATGGTCCTGGAATATGGGTGTCCGATCCTTATGGTCTAACCGGAAAAGTACAATCTGTAAATCCAGCGTGGGGCGCAGAAGGTTTTGATCCTTTTGTTCCGGGAGGAATAGCCTCTCATCATATTGCAGCGGGGACATTGGGGATATTGGCGGGACTATTCCATCTTAGTGTCCGCCCGCCCCAACGTTTATACAAAGGATTACGTATGGGCAATATTGAAACTGTACTTTCTAGTAGTATCGCTGCTGTCTTTTTTGCAGCTTTCGTCGTTGCTGGAACTATGTGGTATGGTTCAGCAACTACTCCCATAGAATTATTTGGTCCCACTCGTTATCAGTGGGATCAGGGATACTTCCAGCAAGAAATATATCGAAGAGTTGGAGCCGGGCTAGCCGAAAATCTGAGTTTATCGGAAGCTTGGTCTAAAATTCCCGAAAAATTAGCTTTTTATGATTACATCGGTAATAATCCGGCGAAGGGGGGATTATTCAGAGCAGGCTCAATGGACAATGGGGATGGAATAGCTGTTGGATGGTTAGGACACCCCATCTTTAGAGATAAAGAGGGGCATGAGCTTTTTGTACGTCGTATGCCTACTTTTTTTGAAACATTTCCGGTGGTTTTGGTAGACGGAGACGGAATTGTGAGAGCGGATGTTCCTTTTAGAAGGGCAGAATCGAAGTATAGTGTCGAACAAGTAGGTGTAACTGTTGAGTTCTATGGTGGCGAACTCAATGGGGTCAGTTATGGCGATCCTGCTACTGTGAAAAAATATGCTAGACGTGCCCAATTGGGTGAAATTTTTGAATTAGATCGTGCTACTTTGAAATCCGATGGTGTTTTTCGTAGCAGTCCAAGGGGTTGGTTTACTTTTGGACATGCTACGTTTGCTTTGCTCTTCTTTTTCGGACACATTTGGCATGGGGCTAGAACCTTGTTCAGAGATGTTTTTGCTGGTATTGACCCTGATTTGGATGCTCAAGTGGAATTTGGAACATTCCAAAAACTTGGAGATCCAACTACAAGGCGACAAGTAGTCTGATACAACATTACTCTAGCGTCTTTTGCCTCTATTTGATTTTTTTTTGATTTGACATAAGGTTAGGGTACCGTAGAAATCTTGATTTTAATCATCGCCTTTTCTTTGACTCTTGCCCTTTCTTTACTTTATCTGGGAAATGTTCCCAAATGCACAGGTGTGGAAGCTATAATTGTAAACCACGATCGAATCCATGGAAGCATTGGTTTATACATTCCTGTTAGTCTCGACTCTAGGGATAATTTTTTTCGCTATCTTTTTTCGAGAACCACCTAAGGTTCCGACAAAAAGGATGAAATGATTTTTTATTATCTCAATTGAAGTAATGAGCCTCCCAATACAATATGGGAGGTTCATTATTTCAACTAGTCCCCGTGCTCCTCGAATGGATCTCTTAGTTGTTGAGAGGGTTGCCCAAAAGCGGTATATAAGGCGTACCCAGTAAAGCTTACAAGTGAACCAGATATGGAGATGGCGACTAGGGTTGCTGTTTCCATTATTAGATAATTTCAAGACCACGACGGATCTACGCTACGAGAAGATCGTTTATTTACAACGGAATAGTATACAAAGTCAACAGATCTCAACCAATGCAATAGGATTTATGGCTACACAAACCATTGAGGGTAGTTCTAGATCTAGGCCAAGACGAACTATTACAGGGAATTTATTGAAACCATTGAATTCGGAATATGGTAAAGTAGCCCCTGGATGGGGAACTACTCCTTTGATGGGTGTCGCAATGGCTCTGTTTGCGATATTCCTATCTATTATTTTGGAGATTTATAATTCTTCCGTTTTACTGGATGGAATTTCAATGAGTTAGGTCCATAAGAACCATGAAGTCCTAGTTTTCAATCAAAAATGAATTACTTAGGGATCAGATTTCTAGGCTATTCCGGTAGTTCGACCGTGGAATTCCGTTGTTTCGGTATTTCCGGAATATGAGTGTGTGACTTGTTATAATTGATCCTATTGATAGTACAGAGAATGGGTCTGTCATCTCGATCGAGATGGTTCTGCCTCGTCAGATATTCATTCTAGTATCTGAAGCACGGAATATAATCAAGAAATATTTGAACTATGATTCATACCTACTATTCAGACCTCGCGACCGGACTCCAAAAAATGAGAGGTATTTCATAAATTGAACGATTTTTCTTCCTTCAGAATCATGCTTTTTTGACCGAAGGACAAATGTTTCTCTGGATTTTTAGTCATTACATCCATTCATTGAATAAGTGATGATCAAATGGTTCTTACTCAGAGAACCTTTGGGCTTAGCTTGGGGGCTTTATTGAATCATCGTGGTTCTAGTATGAATCTGAGGTTTCAATCGATTCATAGGGTCTCAACAAGAGAATTCCTATCAATAGGAAACAAAACAATAGTAAATCCGCATTACGCACAAACAAAAACAAGAAATCAAATAACAAATAAATAAAATAGGGGAAGAGAAGATTCAAGAGGCCTATAACGATCACCATAAAGACAGATGAGCCAACTTGATATTTTGGCATTATCATCACAAAGAAGAGATTTCGGATTTGGGTTCCTTCGTATCTTCAGGGATGATTGAATCAAGTGGCTAAGAAGTTTCAAACTTTCTATTACATATCCGTTGCAACCAGTATTTGGGTGTTTCCGCTTGAGCCGTACGAGATGAAATTCTCATATACGGTTCTCAGAGGGGGAGTCCCCTTGGTTTACCTATCTCAATAAAGTATATGATTGGTTCGAGGAGCGTCTCGAGATTCAGGCGATTGCGGATGATATAACTAGTAAATATGTTCCTCCTCATGTCAACATATTTCATTGCCTAGGGGGGATTACACTTACTTGTTTTTTAGTACAAGTAGCTACAGGGTTTGCTATGACTTTTTACTATCGTCCGACCGTTACAGAGGCCTTTGCCTCTGTTCAATACATAATGACTGAAGCCAACTTTGGTTGGTTAATCCGATCAGTTCACCGATGGTCAGCAAGTATGATGGTCCTAATGATGATCCTGCACGTATTTCGTGTGTATCTTACAGGTGGATTTAAAAAACCTCGCGAATTAACTTGGGTTACGGGTGTGGTTCTAGCTGTATTGACTGCATCTTTTGGTGTGACTGGTTATTCCTTGCCTTGGGACCAAATTGGTTATTGGGCAGTCAAAATCGTGACAGGCGTACCTGACGCTATTCCTGTAATAGGATCGCCTTTGGTAGAGTTATTACGTGGAAGTGCTAGTGTGGGTCAATCCACTTTGACCCGTTTTTATAGTTTACACACTTTTGTATTACCTCTTCTTACTTCCGTATTTATGTTAATGCACTTCCCAATGATACGTAAGCAAGGTATTTCAGGTCCTTTATAGAGAAGATAGATTATAGATATTTGTAATCGATCATATATCATTTCGGGGAGGACCGATAGTATTTCATTGCTACAAACATGGATTATTGAAAAGAATAATCCATGGTATTTAGATATTTCCCTTCAACTAATTCTGAAGCATTGTATTCTTTATTTGATACGAATAGTTGAAGCGGATTCTCCGAAGAGAAGATGGATTATGGGAGTGTGTGACTTGACCTATTGATTGGGCCGTGCAGATAGATAATTTTATCTGCCACATTGGAATTCACAAACAAATGTGTCTCTCTTCCAACCACCGCGGAAGTCCCTCTACAGAGAGAGGATAGGCTGGTTCGCTTGAGGAGAATCTTTTCTATGATCAGACCCGAATCATGTCGTGCATGAACAGGCTCCGTAAGATCCAGTGGAATAAGTAATGTGGCATGATCCAGATTATCTTCTATCTATTACACTTACTTATAGTATGGAAATGCATTCATTTCCTCTGCATCTATCCCGATCTACGATACTATCGGAGTGAAACAAGGGATCTAAGGAAGAACAGAGGCTAGACTGTATTAGTAACAAGTAAATCCTTTGTATGTAAGAAGACTCAAGAGATTGTGGGGATAAACACCAATCACAAGGCATGAGACGATCCAAAAAGCACTTGATCATGATCAAATCTGTAAGCCCACTTGGGTATTGAGCATTTACCTGTAAGAACTGAATTGCTTGCAATGGATAGTTGCAACTCCGGAAAATGGAATTCGGCAAATATTTTTTTACATGGAGTCATATTATATGTGTGGATTACATATAGATTTGATATGGATCCATTTTTTATTCCTTTGATTCTTGCTCGAGCCGGATGATGAAAAATTATCATGTCCGGTTCCCTCGGGGGATGGATCCATAAGAATTCACCTATCCCAATAACAAAGAAACCTGACTTGAATGATCCTGTATTAAGAGCTAAATTGGCTAAAGGGATGGGGCATAATTATTACGGCGAACCTGCATGGCCCAATGATCTTTTATATATTTTTCCAGTAGTAATTCTAGGTACTATTGCATGTAACGTAGGCCTAGCAGTTCTAGAACCGTCAATGATTGGTGAACCAGCAGATCCATTTGCAACGCCTTTGGAAATATTACCTGAATGGTACTTCTTTCCCGTATTTCAAATCCTCCGTACAGTACCCAATAAGTTATTGGGTGTTCTTTTAATGGTTTCAGTGCCAACGGGATTATTGACAGTACCCTTTTTGGAGAATGTTAATAAATTCCAAAATCCATTTCGTCGTCCAGTGGCTACAACAGTCTTTTTGATCGGTACCGCAGTAGCTCTTTGGTTAGGTATTGGAGCAACATTACCTATTGATAAATCTCTAACTTTAGGTCTTTTTCAAATTGATTGAACTGTGAAATACCATGACGTATGTATCTAGGGAATAGTCGCTTCAAAATGAATCCTCCCTAGATACATTTCTTAAATTTCATTATAGATCCATTATAGATCTATTTCGAATATACGGATCGGGTTGTGCTAAAGATTCAAAACCAATTTGATTCTTCTCTTTCTTTATTTGATTCTTCTCTTTCTTTATAATTCTTCATTTCTTTCTTTATTCTTTATAAAATATAAAATAAAAAGATGAAATAATTCCAATGGATTTAAAACTTATTCTTAGGTAAATCAATTGTGAAATGTTTCTGTAAAATGTCCAATATCCGTTTTACATCTTCTATGCGCAAATGTTCAATTCTCATAAGATCTTCTTGACTCTTACTCAAAAGGTCCAATAATGTATGTATATTGGACCTTTTGAGACAATTATAGGTTCTGGGAGGCAATTCTGATTGGTCAATAAAAATACATTCCAATGCAATTCCTTTTTTGTTTTTCTTTAGATTAGCCAATTTATCCTGAAAGGTAAAAAAAGGTACAGTACCCCTGTTTAGATTGTTTAGATTGTCCTCTAAATTTATGTCCTCTTCCTCCCCATGTAGAAAAGGAATAAATAAATCAATCAAATTACGGGAAGCTTCGTGAAGTGCTTCTTTAGGAGTTAAACTTCCATTCGTCCATATTTCTAGAAAAAGTATCTCTTGTTTCTCATTCCCATTCCCATAAGAATGAATACTATGATTCGCATTTCGAACAGGCATGGATACAGCCTCTATAGGATAACTTCCATCTTGATCGTTATTTGGGGTTTTCATACGATATCCGCGATCCCTCTCGATTTGTAATCCAATACACAAATCAATTGGTTCTGTCAGGCTAGCTATATGCTGTGTAGTATCAACCATTTTCACAGAAGGTGGCGAGATGATATCTTGAGCAGTTACGCATCTCGGACCCCTGACGAAAATAGATGCGTCGCAAGTTCCATACAGATTACTTCTCAATACAATTTCTTTCAAATTCATGAAAATTTCATGTACTGATTCTTCAATACCGACTATCGTAGAATATTCATGTGGTATCTTATCAGATTTTGCGCGTGTGATACATGTTCCTTCTATTTCTCCAAGTAAAGCCCTTCGCATAGCGATACCTATCATATCTGCTTGACCTTTCATAAGCGGGGACAGAATGAAACGTCCATAGGAAAGGCGCTTACTGTCTGTTCTTGATTCAACACACTTCCACTGTAGTGTCCGAGTGGATACTGCTACTTCCTCTCGAACCATACTAATATTATTGATCAGATCATTGAATCATTTATTTCTCTTGAAATCAGTTCAATTCTTATTTCTACACACGCCTTTTTTTAGGAGGTCTACATCCATTATGTGGCATAGGGGTTACGTCACGTACGAAACTTAATAGTATACCACTTCTGCGAATGGCTCGTAATGCTGCATCTCTTCCGAGACCAGGACCCTTTATCATGACTTCTGCTCGTTGCATACCCTGATCCACTACTGTACGAATAGCATTTCCTGCTGCGGTTTGAGCAGCAAATGGTGTCCCTCTTCTTGTGCCTCTGAATCCACAAGTACCAGCGGAGGACCAAGAAACCACCCGACCTCGCATATCCGTAACAGTTACAATGGTATTGTTGAAACTCGCTTGAACATGAATAACTCCTTTTGGTATTCTACGTCCATTCTTACGTGAACTAATACGCCCATTCCTACGCGAACCAATTCTTGGTATAGGTTTTGTCATATTTTAGCATCTCATAAATATGAGTCAGAGATATACGGATATATCCATTTCATGTCAAAACAGATCCTTTATTTGTACAACGGGTCCCTTACTTTAGAAAGGCCCTTTTTAGAAAGATTACCCTTGTCTCTGTTTATGTCTCGGATTGAAACAAATTACTATAATTCGTCCTCGCCTACGGATCAGTCGACATTTTTCGCAAATTTTACGAACAGAAGCCCTTATTTTCATATTTGTCATTCCTTAATTCCGAATCTACTCTTTTGAAGAAAATAAGTCTCTTGAAATTTTGAACCTCGAATTGTATCCCCATGGAAGAAATGTTTAAAAAGTCACCTAATCGTTCGAACCTTTGTTGCGAAGTCTATAAATTATACGTCCCTTGGTTGAATCATAACGACTTACTTCGATTTTGACTCTATCTCCTGGTAGTATCCGTATAAAACTACGTCGGATCCTCCCCGAAACATAACCTAGAATCAGATCTTCATTATCTAAACGAACCCGGAACATACCATTTGGAAGTGATTCAGTAATTAAACCTTCATGAATCAATTTTTGTTCTTTCATTTCAGGTAACCCCCTTGAAGTATCAACTAATGGAGGAGGAGTGATATTAGACAACCTGCCTTTTCTCTCTTTTTCACAAATCGAAAGTTACGGATCAAATTCGGATATTCAGAAGGATCACCATATATAACATAAAATTTCTCCTCCAATTCTTTTTAGTCGAGCTTCTCGATCTGTCATTATACCTCGAGAAGTAGAAAGAATTACAATACCTATTCCACCTAAAATCCTAGGAATTCGTTTATAGTTGGAATAGATTCGTAGACCGGGTCGGCTGATACACTTTAAAATATTTCTATATGTTCCTTTCTGATTCCTTCTATGTCGCAGGGTTAAAACCAAGAAATATTTCTTGTTTTCTCGATGTTTCCTAACATTTTCAATAAAACCTTCTCGTAGAAGTATTTTAATAATGTTTTCGGTTATATTAGTAGATGCTATTCGAGCTGTTCTTTTTTTATCCATGTCAGCATTTCTTATAGAAGTTATTATATCGGCAATAGTGTCCTTACTCATGACGAACTATAATTATTAGGGCTTCCCCATTTTGATATAATCAACATGTTCTGTTTTTTTTTTTTCTTGATTTTCATTTTCACTTTCAATTTTTTTTTTTATGAATTATTAAAGGTATATGCATAAGACACAATCTACTAATGGATTTGATCTACTTCAGATACCCTACTATATAATGGTCTCATCTACTAGTCTTTATAATACCTCAGGAGCTAATGAGACTATTTTAGTGAAATTCAACTGTCTCAATTCCCGAGCGATCGCGCCAAAAACTCGAGTTCCTTTTGGATTTCCTTCTTGATCAATGACAACCGCTGCATTGTCATCATATCGTATTATCATACCGTTGTCACGTTTGAGTTCTTTACATGTACGTACAATTACAGCTCTGATCACTTCTGATCTTTCGAGAGGCATATTGGGTACTGCTTCTTTGATTACAGCAACAATAACATCACCGATATGAGCATATCGGCGATTACTAGCTCCGATTATTCGAATACACATCAATTCTCGAGCCCCGCTGTTGTCCGCTACATTCAAATGGGTCTGAGGTTGAATCATATCATTTTTTTTTTTTTGAATCTCTTATTTCAATGCAAAGGGCGAAGGAAAAAAGAAAGAAATATTGTCTGTCCAGAAATAAATAAATCTGCAATTGTATTTTTCATCAAAAATACTCCTTTCTTTTGGTTTCACATCCCTATCCCACAATAACGAATTGAGTTCGTATAGGCATTTTGCACGCAGCTATTGAAATAGCTGCTCTGGCTACAGTTTCTGAGACTCCGCCCATTTCATAAAGTATTCGACCCGGTTTAACGACGGATACCCAATATTCGGGGGATCCCTTACCCGAACCCATACGTGTTTCTGTGGGTCTGACTGTAACGGGTTTGTCGGGAAATATACGTACCCAGATTTTTCCACCACGACGCGCATATCGTGTCATTGCTCGTCGCCCTGCTTCTATTTGTCTAGATGTGATCCAAGCGGGTTCAAGTGCCTGAAGAGCGTATCTACCGAAACAAATACGATTGCCTCGATAAGATATTCCCTTCATTCTTCCTCTATGTTGTTTACGGAATCTGGTTCTTTTGGGGTTATAGTTGATGGTTGTTTCTCAACCCCATCTCTACTGCAGAACCGGACATGAGAGTTTCGTCTCATCCAGCTCCTCGCGAATGAAACGATTCAATAATATTACAAATACACATGTATTTAATGAATAATACACTGAATCATGGGATTTCTTGATAGTTAATCCATCATGTAGGAATCTGTATATCTTGTATATACAGCAGCTAGACGTATCTTTCTATTTCGATTTATAATTTATAGGACGTATATTTCTATTTATGGATAATGAATGCCTTTCTTTTTATAACGAATCCTTCTTTTGGCCTTTACTGAATGGAATCGCCCAAAATTTTGCAATCCAATAAGGAAAGGTTCGCGGGCGAATATTGACTCTTTAAAATCTGCTTCATTCGTAGGGTCAACCCATGACCTTTCAGAATAAATAAAAGGGTTCTTGGTTGGTTTCGCCATCCCACCCAATGAATCATTAGGATTCGTTTTTAATAGAATCTTGTGCAGTCACAGGTTCCGTCGTTCCCATAGCTTCTCCATTAATGGTTAGGTCTGAACTCTACAGTGGAGCTCCCAATTTCATTTGTTCCCGAGTCAATCTCCTCAGTCTCTATTGACTCGAGGCTCTTTATTATTTTCATTTTTCCTATGAACCGGATTCATCTACTTATAAACGAATCCGTATTGATGCTTTATCACGCTGCCTTTTATGAGATGATTCATAGACCATACATATTGGAATCATATAGCATTGATTGATATTCTCCTCCTTTCTTTCTCTCACCCCTCCTTTTACCCATATCCCTCTATTTTCGCTTTACAAACCATAATCAGATTTTTTTTTCCTTTATGAAAAAAAAAAAAACGATTTCAGTTGCTACAACTATATGATCAACACATCATATAGTGACTGCTTTCTTGGATCTCGATAATACGAAGCAATGAGCTGGTTATTAGTTCTCTAGTTATTAGTTATGGGCTGGTCCATTGTTTTTTTTTTTTTTGAATCCAACTCTAAAGAAAAAACCAACGAGTCACACACTAAGCATAGCAATTCTACCAAATGATCAATCGAATTTTTATTCAACCCTATATAATTATAATTAATAATTAGAAATAATTAATAATTCTAATTAGAATTGTTCATTTTTGATTGAAGGGAAAAAGAATGAATGAAAGAGTTTGTCATTTTTTGTTCTATCGCAGTATAGAATGGGAAGGAAAGACCCATTATTGCTCATCTACAAATATCCAAATTTTGATGCCTAATACCCCATAGATAGTTCGAACTGTATAGGAACAATGATCAATTTTAGCTCGAATGGTTTGTAGGGGAACCCTACCTTCTCTGATCCATTCGACACGTGCAATTTCTTTTCCGTCGATACGCCCTGCAATTTGCACTTGAATTCCTTTTGTATCAGCTTGTTCAGTTAATTCAATAGCTTTTTTCATTGCCTTTCGAAACGAAACTCTATTCTTTAATTGTAGAGCTATATATTCTGCAAGAATATTAGGTTGTCCATAAGGTTTTGCAACTCTTGTGATAGCAATGTTAAGTCTCCGGTTCACAGAACGAAACCCTTTTTGTACATTGATCCGTAATTCTTCGATTCCTCGCGTTCGACCCTCTATTAACAAATTTGGGAATCCAATATAGATTATGACCTGAATTAGGTCGATTTTTTTTTTAATCTCTATATGTGCAATTCCTTCTGAACCAGATCTCATATTTTTTTGTACATAATTCTTGATACAATCCCGTATTTTTTCATCTTCCTGGAGACCCCTGGAATAACTTTTGGGTTGTGCGAACCAAAGGGAACGATGACTTTGGTTTGCACCAAGTCGGAAACCAAGTGGATTTATTTTTTTTCCCATATCATATTTATCCCGATCTCTTTCTCTCTCTATATATATCTATTTATCTCTATTCCAATTCGGAAACCGAAGGAGGCAGAAGTTTATCTCTCTCTCTCTTTCTCTAGGTATCTCTCTATTATAGTATCCTTAAATACACCTTTATTCTCTAAAAGAAAATCTTGTTCAGTTTTCGTTTTAGATTGATCTTTCAAAACGATATTTATATGACAGGTGGGTCTTTTTATCGGATAACTACGTCCTCGAGCCCGAGGTTTTAACTTTTTAATGATAGTACCCCCATTGACTTCGGCTTGACTAATGACTAAATCAGCTTCGTTGAAACCCTTATTGTGACTAGCATTTGCTGCTGCAGAATAAACCAATTTTAAAATGGGATAAGATGCTCGATAAGGCATAAGTTCTAGTAGCATAAGTGTTTCCTCATAGGAACGCCCACGAATCTGATCAATGACTCTTCGTGCTTTGTGAGCAGACATACATATATGTTGAGCTAAAGCTTGTACTTCTGTACTAGAGCTCTTCTTCTTCCTATGCTTTTTCATGCTCCTCTTCCACCTTCTCCACTTTGACATAAGGGTTACCTCCCACCAATGAATGACGAGCACCTATTTCACTTTATTAACGACGAGATCCATTATTGTTTCTCGCGTGTCCCTGGAAAGTCAGAGTCGGTGCGAATTCTCCCAATTTGTGACCCACCATACGATCTATTATATAAATGGGTAAATGTTCTTTTCCATTATGAATAGCAATTGTATGGCCTATCATTGTGGGTATAATGGTAGATGCTCGGGACCAAGTTACTATTATCTCTTTCTCCTCCCTCATGTTGAGCTTCTCAATTTTTCCCAATAAATGATTAGCTACAAAAGGATTTTTTTTTAGTGAACGCGTCACAGCTGATTACTCCTTTTTTTTTTATTTACTTATGAAATAAAACTATGAAATAAAGTTGATTTACTTCAACTTAAGAAAATATTATTGTTGGTTAGTTCATGATCGAATATCATACTTTCGTTCTGTATCAATCTGAAATTAATGTACGTTCCTAAAAATAAAAATGACTTTATTGGTATTGTATGTCCATGTATCTCAGTATGAAAGAAAGTAAGAAAGACTCAATAAGAAACACTCAATACAATAATAATTAATTGTATGGTAGAAATTGTATCCTTTAAAGGAGATTGACTCCTTTAGCTTTAGAGAGAGAGGAGGGGCGGATGTAGCCAAGTGGATCAAGGCAGTGGATTGTGAATCCACCATGCGCGGGTTCAATTCCCGTCGTTCGCCCACCGATTACTTATCCTATTCGATTTTCAA
>NW_027519650.1:30000-31927 GCF_043159265.1 Tasmannia lanceolata
TAGTAGCGGTCCTTATATATCGTATTAACAATCGAAATATGGTCGAAAGAAAAAATCTCTATTTGATGGGGCTTCTTCCTATACCTATTCTTCCTATACCTATGAATTCCATTGGACCCAGAAATGATACATTGGAAGAATCTTTTTGGTCTTCCAATATCAATAGGTTGATTGTTTCGCTCCTGTATCTTCCAAAAGGGAAAAAGATCTCTGAGAGTTGTTTCATGGATCCGAAAGAGAGTACTTGGGTTCTCCCAATAACTCAAAAGTGTATCATGCCTGAATCTAACTGGGGTTCGCGGTGGTGGAGGAACCGGATCGTAAAAAAGAGGGATTCTAGTTGTAAGATATCTAATGAAACCGTAGCTGAAATTGAGATCTCATTCAGAGAGAAAGATATAAAATATCTGGAGTTTCTTTTTGTATCCTATACGGATGATCCGATCCGCAAGGACCATGATCGGGAATTCTTTGATCGTCTTTCTCCGAGGAAGAAGCGAAACATAATCAACTTGAATTCGGGACAGCTATTCGAAATCTTAGTGAAACACTTGATTTGTTATCTCATGTCTGCTTTTCGTGAAAAAAGACCAATTGAAGTGGAGGGTTTCTTCAAACAACAAGGAGCTGAGGCAACTATTCAATCAAATGATATTGAGCATGTTTCCCATCTCTTCTCGAGAAACAAGTGGGGTATTTCTTTACAAAATTGTGCTCAATTTCATATGTGGCAATTCCGCCAAGATCTCTTCGTTAGTTGGGGGAAGAATCAGCACGAATCGGATTTTTTGAGGAAGGTATCGAGAGAGAATTTGATTTGGTTAGACAATGTGTGGTTGGTAAACAAGGATCGGTTTTTTAGCAAGGTACAGAATGTATCGTCAAATATTCAATATGATTCCACAAGATCTATTTTCGTTCAAGTAACGGATTCTAGCCAATTGAAAGGATCTTCTGATCAATCCAGAGATCATTTCGATTCCATTAGTAATGAGGATTCGGAATATCACACATTGATCAATCAAACAGAGATTCAGCAACTAAAAGAAAGATCGATTCTTTGGGATCCTTCCTTTCTTCAAACGGAACGAACAGAGATAGAATCAGATCGATTCCCGAAATGCCTTTCTGGATATTCCTCAATGTCCCGGCTATTCACGGAACGTGAGAAGCAGATGAATAATCATCTGCTTCCGGAAGAAATCGACGAATTTCTTGGAATCCTACAAGATCAATTCGTTCTTTTTTCTCTGACAGAGGGTCAGAACTTAATCTGGGTTCGAATCCTACTGAGAGGTCCACTAGAGATCAGAAATTGTTGAAGAAACAACAAGATGTTTCTTTTGTCCGATCCAGGCGATCGGAAAATAAAGAAATGGTTGATATATTCAAGATAATTACGTATTTACAAAATACCGTCTCAATTCATCCTATTTCATTAGATCCGGGATGTGCTATGGTTCCGAAGGATGAACCGGATATGGACAGTTCCAATAAGATTTCATTCTTGAACAAAAATCCATTTTTTGATTTATTTCATCTATTCCATGACCGGAACAAAGGGGGATACACGTTACACCACGATTTTGAATCAGAAGAGAGATTTCAAGAAATGGCGGATCTATTCACTCTATCAATAACCGAGCCGGATCTGGTGTATCATAAGGGATTTGCCTTTTCTATTGATTCCTACGGATTGGATCAAAAAAAATTCTTGAATGAGGTATTCAACTCCAGGGATGAATCGAAAAAGAAATCTTTATTGGTTCTACCTCCTATTTTTTATGAAGAGAATGAATCTTTTTATCGAAGGATCAGAAAAAAATCGGTCCGGATCTCCTGCGGGAATGATTTGGAAGATCCAAAACCCAAAATAGTGGTATTTGCTAGCAACAACATAATGGAGGCGGTCAATCAATATAGATTG
>NW_027519651.1:0-12500 GCF_043159265.1 Tasmannia lanceolata
AAGGGAAAAGGAAATTCCATTGCGGAGCCGTATGCAATGCATAAAAGATGCCTGTACGGTTGTTCAATTCTAATTCTATCTTTTTATTCTTGTTATTCTTTATCCCTTCCCTTCGACCGATCGTGCGAGATAGAGGAACCGTTCATTATGTTATATCATCAGGGTTATGATCCACCAACCTGCTAGTTCTTTTTATGAGGCACCCACAGGAGAATTTATCCTGGAAGCGGAAGAACTACTGAAACTCCGCGAAACCCTCACAAGGGTTTATGTACAAAGAACCGGCAAGCCTTTATGGGTTATATCCGAAGACATGGAAAGGGATGTTTTTATGTCAGCAACAGAAGCCCAAGCCCATGGCATTGTTGATGTTGTCGCGGTCGAAAATACCGGGGATTTCACATAAATTCTTGATTCCATTTCGAACCATAATTCGAATGAGCCGTGATTTGATATTTTATCTTCTTAACCTGGTAAAATATTATATGAAATGGAAGTAATTCATAATCATCCGGTTAGGATCGATCTAAACCAGCCCATTCTGTATACGATTCAGCATGCCAACTATTAAACAACTTATTAGAAACACAAGACAGCCAATCAAAAATGTCACGAAATCCCCTGCCCTTCGAGGATGTCCTCAGCGTCGAGGAACATGTACTAGGGTGTATGTGCGACTCGTTCAGATCATGATCTGGAACAAATGAGACGATTTTTCCAGTATCAATGACCAGTACCAATGAGTAGGATAGAATGGAAGAACTCCATTCCATTCACTATCTCAAAATAAAGATCTATCATATACCTCTATTGTGTATGGAATTTATGGTTTCCATTGGTGCAAATCCAATCACCTCGATTTGAGATGAAAATCAATTCCCCATTGGTAGCAAATGGTTATCCATTAAGCGGGGAAAATAGTATTTTAAAAGCAGAAAGATTATGCTTCTACTCTTGCAAGAACGGACTAACAGGGTTAGCTACCTAGCCAACCTTCATAATTAAATGCCGTCACTGTATGGATGGATCTCATTGTGAAAAGACCTATATACTGGATAATTTTATGGGTAGAGCCAAAGAGTGTGAACTGTACAAGTTACTAATAACATTGATTAAATGGGGGAAGGAGCTCCGGTGTATAGAGAGGACCTCACCGTTTAAGAAGTAATCATAGAAACGATGGAAGCCACTATTTATTTATTTCTCCATTTTTCTCTATTTATTACTACCTATTTACTAGATATTTTATATCTAATATCGGTACAATTTCTTATTCCGAGGTGAAATGCCTGGAAGAAATCAAAAATCGTGGTTGGGAAGGTCATAGTAGCAAAAGCCATTGGAATTTTTATTTTATACATCGGAAGAATCCGTTTTGTTACTAATAAACTAGGGGAGGGGAAAAGAATGACTGAAAGAAAAGAAATCAATTAGTTATTCATCAAGGTTTCATTTGATTCAATGACCAGAGTTAGGCGGGGATATATAGCTCGGAGACGTCGAACAAAAATTCGTTTATTTGCATCAACCTTTCGAGGGGCTCATTCAAGACTTACTCGAACTACTACTCAACAGAAAATGAGAGCTTTGGTTTCCAGTCATCGGGATAGATGCAGGCAAAAGAGAGATTTTCGTCGTTTGTGGATCACTCGGATAAATGCAGTAACTCGTGAAAATGGGGTATCCTATAGTTATAGTCGATTAATGCACGATCTGTACAAGAGGCAGTTGCTTCTTAATCGTAAAATACTTGCACAAATAGCTATATCAAATAGGAATTGCATTTACATGATTTCAAATGAGATTATCAAATAAGGCGACTGGAACGAATTCACCGAAATGATTTAAACGGAGTTCCCCGGAGAATGAACTCCGGGAAGGTAGAGTAGAAATGAATATGATAAATATTAGAAATGAACGAACACTTTTCAATAAAAAAAAATATTTTTTCTTCCCCATTCATTCTTTTTTTTTTTTTCTTACGACGCGACAATCAAGTATCTCGGCTTTTTCGAACAAAACCTCAATCTGAGTTTGAATTCCAATTAGAGTTTTGATTCAATTGAGAAGTAGGCCTATTTATTTCTGGTTTTAGGACCAGCAGTTCTAGGGGTCGACTCGGTTCTTTCAAATTGTTTCTCATTATTAAGAAAAGGTAACGAAGATAAAATACGAGCTTGTTTTATAGCAATAGTAATTAATCGTTGTTGTTTCAAGGTCAATCTATTCACTCGTCTAGATAATATTTTTCCTTGTTCACTAATAAATCGACTAATTAAACTCATATTTCTATAATCAATTCGATCCCCCGATCCAATTGGGGGCAAACGCCTACGAAAAGATCGCTTGGATTTACGAAAGGGTCGCTTGGATTTATCCATGATTTATTCCTTATCTCTAAAATCTTATTTCTTCATTCATTTCGGTTTCGGATCCGACCGAAATAGTAATAGTACTTGATTTGTTTATATTTTATATATCTATCTATATGTAATTTTGTCCTGTTCCTTGGAAGGGTGGAACAGACATTCTATTCTGTTCGATCTATTTCTTTATCTCCCCATGAATCGTATGCTTGTAACAATAAGGACAGAATTTTCTCAAGTCCAATCGACTAGGCGTATTGTGTCGATTCTTTTGAGTAATATATCTGGAAATGCCCCGCGATTCCTTATTTAAATCATTTCGGACACAACTGGTACATTCCAAAATAACTCTTATTCTGACATCTTTACCCTTGGCCATGAACCTCCTTTGGATTTTGGATTCCCTCCACTCTTCTATTTTCGATCTGAATCGAAGAATACGAAAAGAAGGAAAAATAAATAGAAGTTGCTAACTGATAACTCGAAATCCAATTATGAAAGATTTCGCTGCAATCAATAGAGTAATAATAAGTAATACAATTATTTCTAACTATCCATTATTTCTAATCCCAGTCAGTATTTCATTTACTATCTTGTATGCTCTTGAACAGCCTGTCCTAGACCCACATTTCTATTTCTGTTCTCCCTCTATTAATTCTATGCTGAGCCCGAGTTTCGCTGAGGTTTAATCCACTTTTCTTTCTCTTTCCTTCCTAAACAACTTAAAAAAAAATTCAAAAGGGTGGATTAGTCACAGAGAATTTGTTGTATCTCTAATCTTCTTCACCCCTTCCCATGTCAATAACTAGAATGAAAAAAAGGGGAATGTCAACGCATCTGGGAATAAACGATTGATCTCTATCAATAGACCTGCTAAAGACCCGAACCATAGCGTAGTTAGCACAGGTGCCACGGAGAGATATGTTTTTATATCTCGCATTGAAAATCCTCCTTCTTTATTGGAATACATATATGATCAGATGTATCTGTAGCTAAAGATCACTTGTATTTGTACACGAAATCCCTAATCCCGAACTAAAATGAAAATGAATATGTACAATAATCCGGTGGATTAGATCTACTTGTCCCTAAAACAGAAAAAGATGACCCTTTCTTACTGAGCATTACCGATAAATATTCATTTTTTTATACGTTAGGTTTCATATGTATATAATTCTTTGATTATATGAAATCAAAAAGAAGAAATGGCAAGAGAAATTGTCTCTAGATATTAGGAAATAACGATGTGGAAAACAAGACAAGGATTCCCTACAATGAAACTGTACAACAATTGAAAGGGATGTAGCGCAGCTTGGTAGCGCGTTTGTTTTGGGTACAAAATGTCACGGGTTCAAATCCTGTCATCCCTACCTATTACTTCTCCTATGGGCAGTAACGAGGGATCAGTTGAGATCGATTCAAATTGGACTGGACTGGACATAATTTTGCATTTTATGATACTACATGCATGCAAGGTGTATTGGGGGTACAAAAAGAATCCCTTTCTTTACAGTTGTATCTCCTGTCATAAGAAAGCGCTCTTAGTTCAGTTCGGTAGAACGTGGGTCTCCAAAACCCGATGTCGTAGGTTCAAATCCTACAGAGCGTGATTCTGTTTTTGTAATGTTGAATCACAATAAAATAACTTTACTAACTTGAACTGCAACCTGAATTTGACCTCCTGCAGCTTAAGAAGGAGGTCAATCAAAAAAGAGATGTTACTCAATCAAAGGTCCAACTGATCTCCGCGTCTGTATTGTAAATATGCAGTTACGAATAATCCGGCCAAAGTAATAGGAATTAGACCTAAGACGATTCCAAATAGAAAAACTTCAATCATTTCAATTTGTTGGAAAGGGTAAAAATAGAGGTAATATCTATCCCTAAATATTACTCCGAATCACCCATGAATCTCAATGATCAAGAATTGGTAATTAACGCGGGAAGGAACTATCGAATACCTGAAATCTCACAGAACTATTTATTTTGATGAATTATTCATTCAATTAATTTCAAATAAGTCGTATCTTGCTCAGACCAATCAATAGAGCTGGGGTTATAGTTGAAGCAGCTAGTAGAAAACCGAAATAACTAGTTATAGTGGGCATGAAGGAGCTAAATGAGATACGTTCTTTTTTTTTTACATATGTTTATAAAGCACTTACCTAAGTTTCAATTTTTGCGAGATGTGATGATCAGAAAAAATACCAATTGACAGAATCAGTTCCAATTGAAAGTTCTTGATTCATCAGTCATTATAGACGGCACTGACAAAGATAGAGTAGCAGAGGTAGAAAAAAAAAAAAAGATTGATTTATCATCTGTGACATCTACCAATGTCGGGATTTCAAATACAACAGATTCATTGAGCAACTCGTGAGTAAAGTAATAGTCAGAAGAACTGTGTCGTGTAACTTCATTCAAAAATGAAATTATCTTTGAATAACTATAGAATAAAAGAATTGGATTTCAAAAGAATTTCCATTTTGACCATTTATTTCTTTTCTTTTTCAATTTATCAATTCCTATTATCCTTTTAGGTTCCACAGTCTGTCTTTCCATATCATGGAGTTCCATCCTTGTAGCTAGGTCAAGAAGGAACCTTTGGATCTAATCCAGTAATGGTTGCATCACGAATATTGATTGTTCAAACTATTTATTGTTTCTTCTCTTTCTTTCATCGAATACTATCTACTACTGTAGAACCAACCAATTACTTGAAATGAAAGGATTAGAAAAAAAGAAAAATATCTTTTCTACAACCATGAGAGGGGATTTCTATATTTTGCATCTAATTGAATTGTGTGGAATATGATAATCTCGTTCATTAATTATTAGAACTAGAACCCGTTGACTCAAACTTTACTAAGAACTTCAGTTTCTAGTCCAAAGCCAATACTTGAAACCCTATACTACAGAAATTTGATCAATTTTTGATTGAATGACACGCGGTTCCGCATAGACAAGTAACAAGAAAGGAAAAGGGGAATTATGTACCATTTCTTTTCGATACTGATTGAAACTGCGTTGCTGTGTCAGAGGAAGGATAGCTATACTGATTCGGTATACTCTAAATACACCTTCGGTACAATATTGACGATCTCACAAAGATGAAATATCAGTAGTTTTCCATTTACTGATCCCATCTTTCAAGGAATCGATCCCCCTTTGACTGTACAAGAATATGTGGAGCTCAGCATGTCTGGAAGCACGGGAGAACGTTCTTTTGCTGATATTATCACCAGTATTCGATACTGGGTTATTCATAGTATTACTATACCTTCCCTATTCATTGCGGGTTGGTTATTCGTCAGCACGGGTTTAGCTTATGATGTGTTTGGAAGCCCTCGGCCAAACGAGTATTTCACAGAGAGCCGACAGGGGATTCCATTAATAACTGGCCGTTTTGACCCTTTGGAACAACTCGATGAATTTAGTAGATCCTTTTAGGAGGCCTCAATGACCATAGATCGAACCTATCCAATTTTTACAGTGCGCTGGTTGGCCGTTCACGGACTGGCTGTACCTACCGTTTCTTTTTTGGGGTCAATATCAGCAATGCAGTTCATCCAACGATAAACCTAATCTGAATTATAGAGCTACGACACAATCAAACCCGAACGAACAAAATGTTGAATTGAATCGTACCAGCCTCTACTGGGGGTTATTACTCATTTTTGTACTTGCTGTTTTATTTTCCAATTATTTCTTCAATTGAGAGAAAGAAAGAGAATAGTAGGAATTCTCTTATCCCATTCGGAAGGATATCATCCTCATAATTATCCATGACTGTTTATGTCTCTAGCATGACCACTTGATGAAATGTGGAGGGAAGCGGGGTAAATGGCCGATACTACTGGAAGGATTCCTCTTTGGCTGATAGGTACTGTAACTGGTATTCCTGTGATTGGTTCAATAGGTATTTTCTTTTACGGTTCATACTCCGGATTGGGCTCATCCCTATAGTGATCGGATGAGAACCGGATTGTGGACATGAAAAAGTAAGAACTCAACAGGACCTTACCCCTCGAATCAGACAAAACAAAGAGGGGTAAGGTCCTGTTGAGTTCTTACTCTTCCAGCGAGACTTTGATCCATTTCATAACATAAAGGTTGGAAATTCATTCAGTCAACATAAGAAGAATATTTGATTCGTAGAAATGACAAAACGGATCCTTTGCTTCGATCCGATGTTTAAAACCACCCCATTCCTTTGTTTCTAATGATGTTTTTGAAGAATTTAATCCCTTGATTGTCATAGTATCTGTTCCTCTATAGTATGGACGGACTCTTCCGAAGCAAGAAGAAAGAAGGAATCAATCGATTTTATGGATGACACAATATGGATTTCTACAGATGAGACATTCTTCAAATCAATTCCAATTAGTATGGAAATGAACCTTACTCCATAAATAAAATTTCAAGCAAAAGACACTTAATTTAATGCCCGAGTGTGGTGAAAAAAAAAAAGTGAAAATCTTGGATTTTTGCACATATCCAAATCCTTATTGATTATCTCATCACAGCGAAAATTTGCTTTTTTTTTTTTTATAAGTTCATTGAAGAAGTTCTATTTGCTCAATGAGTGATTCCCCCCGCCCCCCCCTTTTTTTTTGTTTGTCCACTACTGCTTATGAATCTAAAGAAAGAGGTTATAATAGTCCTGGAAAAGAAAATCGTAATCTTTAACGAACAGGATCAAGAATCATTATTATTTCCACACAGGAAAAGGGTGAAAAATTCCTTTTCTTGTGTGGAAGATTAGTAAGACGAGCAATCCCTCCTAGAATCATTTGTTACTTTCATTTATTCCTTGCCATTTATTTTCTTCCTTGCCTATTATCTAATAGAATTCGATTCTATTAGGTACAATAGAATCAAAAACTATTGATGCATTACATGGCATTTATAATCTGGGATTAAGAGGCCTGGCATAGTCACACCACTCCAATTTTTTTTTTGAAAAAAAAAAAAATGTCAAGTAGCCTTCTTCAGAATATACATATTATTACTAGGAACGGGGCACAAACAATTCCTGACATCTCGCCGAAAAACAGTATAAAGAAAAAAGCTTTTCATTATTTTTTTGATCATACATAATTGCATCGATCAACAATAGTTCGTCTCTTTTTACCAATTTGATGGATCCATGTATCTAGAAATTCATTTCGGACAATTGAACCTTCTCAAACTGTTTCTTTTTAAGAACCAAAAAGATTTGTGCCAGAATAACAGATACCAAAAAGAACAACAACCCTTGGACACGTAATGGATCTTGAAGTACTATTTCTGCATCTCCCTGACCAAATCCACCCACATTAGGATTACTCGTTAATGGTTGATCAAGCTTGATAGATTCACCCTCTGAAACAAGAAGTTCCGGTCCTGGAGGTATAATATCAATTACTTGGTGTCCATCCGATGCATCAGCTATGGTTATTTCATACCCCCCTTTTTCTTTACGTACTATTCTGCTTACTATACCCGCTCCTGTAGCATTATAGACTGTATTGTTACTCTTACCCCCATCGGGATAAATCTGGCCCCTTCCCCTGTTCCCACCTACGTATATAGGATATTTTAAGAAGTTAACGTCTTTCTTAGTAGCAGGGTCCGGAGAAAGAATGGGAAAGACGATTTCACTATATTTCTGACCAGGAACAGGACCTATCACAAGAATATTTTTTTTAGTGGGGCGATAACTCTGAAAAGACAGAGTGCCTATCTTTTCTTTCATCTCGGGAGAAATACGATCGGGGGGAGCTAATTCGAATCCATCGGGTAAAATAAGAACAGCCCCCACATTCAAAGACCCCTTTTTACCATTAGCAAGAACTTGTTTCAGTTGCATATCATAAGGGATTCTAACAACTGCTTCAAATACAGTATCAGGAAGCACAGCTTGTGGAACCTCAATATCCACGGGTTTATTAGCTAAATGGCAATTGGCACATACAATACGCCCAGTTGCTTCTCGTGGATTTTCATAACCCTGCTGCGCAAAAATAGGATATGCATTTGAAATAGATGTCCTAGTTATTACATATATCATGATCGATACGGAAATGAATCGAGTCATTTGTTCCTTTACCCAAGAAAAGGTATTTCTATTTTGCATGGTCCAATCATTGATCCCGGAAATTTCTACAATAAATTAGGTAGGTAGCTAATATAGTTAGTATAGTATAGTTCCCTATCCACGATTCTGATATTGTACTGGAATAATTGTACTGGAATATAGGAGGAATCGAATTCCCTGGACGGGTAAAAGTATAAAGAGTGGGATTATTTGATTGATATCAGCGGATCAAATGAGTTCTTCATTCATTCATTGAATGATAAATGACTACAAGTGAAGGAGATACACGATTTAAATAATGGAAGATCCAATATTTCAAAATTGTATCTAGAATGACTGGAAAGGTAGAAACAAGACCAGATATAATTTGATCGTTATGGGAAAATCCAAAATCTTTGTAGATCGAGCCAATCATTAGTTCCCAACCATAAGGCGAGTGGAATCCGATACATAAATCAGTTAATAAAAGAATAGAAAAAGCTTTTATTGTGTCACTTAAGTTATAGAGGAATTCCTGAACCCAAGAATTCAAAATGAGAAGTTCTTCATTACCCAGAATAGAATAACCGCTTAGAATAGCGAAACAGATTATATTTGCCGAGAAATCCAAAATGATATGGATATGATCTTCATTGTGCATTTTGATCAATTGTATCGTTTCTTTGTGGATTCCTATACGAAACTTTTGTATCTGTGTCTCCTGGTAGTCCTTTATCATTTCGTCCAACAGGAATAGTTCTTCTAATTCTATGAATCTTTCTAGAACGTTATTTTCTTGAATATCATTCAAAAAAGTTTCGGATTGCCTGGTATTCCACCAATGAGTAACCCAAGGTTCCAGACTTTTATTAAATGAGAGAGAGATTCCACCAGGGCAAAAAGACTATAGATGCAAGATATGGGAGGGGAGTCAATGCTTTTTTCTTTTTTGGCACTTTTTTTTTTTCATTGTTTAGTCCTTGGATCTGGAAAGAATATAGAAATAGAATCAAATAAAAATGAAATGAAAAAATAAGGGCCCATTTCAAATGAAAGAAATAATCAAATATTGTTTCCAGATATCCCATGGTCAAATTCGAACCAATTGCATCTTCATTTGTTCCTTTCGATGAATGCAACCACTTGAAGTAATGAATATTATTCGGATTTTGAGACAAAAAAAACTCCCCCTCGATCAATCAATTATTTCGAAATGTTTGGCTGGCTACCCACAGCCAGGAATAATTGAAGGGATATTTTTGAAGAATATTGATGATGAAATCCGAAAGGAGTGGCAAAAGGAGAGAGAAATTGGATGGTTATGAAAGATCCAATCGTTTGGCCATCAAGGAGCAAAAGAGAGGATAAGATAAAAAGAAAGATCGATTGACAAATGACAAAAGGGAGATAATTTATGAGAGATGATCCATCTGTATCTAACGTATCAATTCAAAATATTGGGCCTAAAAAGATGAATTCTGTACTGTATTCCGAAATGTTCTGATATGTGTGATGAATACATACTTATTGGACTTCTTACTAATATGAAAGAATTGAGTTGAGTTCCATATGCATAAAAATAGTTTTGGTGGACAAAACTTGCTTCTTATTATGGTTGTTCCATATATGCCTGCTTGCTTGCTTTATTCTATAGGCCACAGTACAGCGGCATTACCAACAGAACGGGTGAAATAGAATCTAACATGATTTGCTCGAATGAACGTTCCGAAGAAACTTCGCTTATATTAAAAGTAAAAGGGGATTCCTGAGCTCCTTCCCTCATACTGAGAAAGAAAACATTCATTCTTCATCACAGTTTATTTCAAAATACTTCAATTGGTACACGCAAGAAATAGGCCGATTCGGCAGCTTTTTGTTCAATTTCTCGTGGAGTCAAATTCTCATCAGTTCGAGTCAAGGGGATAGCTCCCTGGCCTCTAATTTCCATATAAAGGACACGACGGGAATAAAGGCCCTCTTTAACTTCCATTCTGATCGACTGGATATCTCTCATAAGAAATCGAAGGAAGATTCGACGATTTATTCCAGGAAATCCCCAACGAAAAATACACACGACCCCTTCTTTTCTATCGAATCGATCATAACCACTACCCACATTCCACGAAATTGTGCACCACAAATAGGAACTAATGAACAGACCCGCGATCCCATAAAAAGACATCACGATCCCTTGTGGAAAAAAAATTATTTGCTGAGACGGGAATAAGGATATCAAATTCCTACCAAGATAACTGGAAGTTCCAACCAATAAGAATCCTAGCGAACCTAAAAAAAGGATAAAGGCCCAGCAGAAATTACTTGTTTTTCGAGACCCCGTTATAAGTTCTATCCATATACGTTCTGATCGCCAGTTCATACTAGATCCAGTTGCATTCTATTGGAATTGAGAGAATAAGCCAAATGAATTTGACTTTACCTTTTTGGCTCCCGAAGTAACTCTCATCAACTAGCACTATTATGATGTGAACCCTTAGCAGTAATTCATCGAATTGGTTAGATATAAAATAATAACATCCCCTTCATATGATCCCATTATGTATATCTACATAACATATAGATACATTTACTTTCTATTTCAGATATAGATATCCGCCGATCTATTTTAAAACAGCTATACCCGCATATACATGCATTTATCCATAGATCATGTATCTGCATGCATAACATAACAGCCTTTTCCTTTTTATTTGTTATTTGTATTATTTTTGTGTTCGAGGGGAGCCACATATCGTACCATATTCCACTAAATAGGTATCTGTATTATGATCCAAGTCCAAGTGTTGAAATAAATTGATGAGATTTAGTCCCATCGGATCTAAACAATCTTGTTTTTTTGAACATGAAGAGATAAAGACGCCATTGCAATTGCCGGAAATACTAGGCCCACTAAAGGCACAAAAATAGAGGGTAAGTTGAGATCTGTCATAGAATAGGTGCCTCGATTTAATATTTGTACCTGTTATAAAAGATATCTCCTGTTATAAAAGATATCTTATGATAAGTCTATCTATTATAAGTATTATAAGTATATAATAAGTTCAAGGAATGTAGAACTAAATAAATGTACCTATTCATCTTTCTACACGAAATATACGTATGATAATCCGCTTTATTATTCTTGTTCTCCCGTCCTTATCTTTTTATTTTAATAAGGAGAATAAGGGGTTTATTATGAGTTCCCCAAAAATTCGTTAGAATCTGATCCAACAGGAATTCATAGTCAAGTCAAAAATGGAGGTTCTCGGGAGATATAGAAATATACAACACTTCGATTCGATTTATTTTATTCTATTATAGGTTTTCATTACTTGAATTTGATTCAAAGGAAAGAAACCATGTAGCTGAAATAATTCACTCAGAACACCCTTTAAAGGATTACGTGGTACGATTGAATCGAATAAGCCCTTATGGAATGAATACTCAGCCGCTTGTGAACCGTCGGGTACTGTCTTATTCAATGTTTGTTCAATTACTCTTTTACCCGCAAATGCAATGTAGGCATTGGGCTCGGCAATAATGATATCTCCCAACATACCAAAACTGGCTGTCACTCCACCGGTTGTAGGAGATGTAAGGATTGATACATAGAATAACTTTTTATTTGATTGATAATTATATGAAGCGGAAGATATTTTCGCCATTTGCATCAAGCTCAAACTTCCTTCTTGCATGCGTGCTCCTCCAGAAGCACACACCATAATAATAGGTAGAGATCCATTAGTAGCATACTCGATCAAACGGGTTATTTTCTCGCCTACTACGGATCCCATACTACCCCCCATGAACTGAAAATCCATAACCCCAATTGCTATGGGAATACCATTTAGTTGACCTATGCCTGTTTGAACAGCCTCGGTTAAACCTGTCTTTCTTTGATAAGAATCGATACGATCTCTATAAGGTTCCTCCTCCGAGTGAAATTCAATGGGGTCGATAGAGACCATGTCTTCATCCATAGGATCCCAAGTGCCCGGATCAATCGAAAGTTCGATTCTATCTGAACTACTCATTTTCAAATGATATCCACATTGTTCACAAATATTCATTTTTGACCT
>NW_027519651.1:20000-30000 GCF_043159265.1 Tasmannia lanceolata
GGATTTGGTCTGTCGAATTGTTCGACAACGCGTGATTCCATCAGAGCTATCTTCTGTAGATAATTTATGATTCGGCCGACTCTACCATTGTGGTACGCTCCATTGTGTGGGTTTGCTTCAAACGAAACCTCTTTTGATTGTCACGAAACCTAACCCATTGGTTGGTCTTACTAGGTGTTATTACATTAATAAGTATTTCGAGTCATTCCAAATAGCGATTTTGGGTACTAGAAATGGGTCCGAAATAGGATGACTCTTTCAAGACTTTTAACTCGATTTAAATAACTCGATTGTTTCTGGGGGGTCCTGTCGGGATAGTACAGGTCAAAAGTATCTAATTTGGGTATAGGAACCCATGAGTTGTTCTATGTAAGGGTTCCTCATAATTCAACAGATTGAAGATTGAATCAAATCAATTAAGTATAAATCTGGGACAAGGAGAGAGTCTAATTGGTCGATGCATTCTGTTTCTGTTTATGTATTCATATCGAATCAATAGAAACAATGATTCTATACCCCGATCTTAATGAAAAGAATACACCAACGCCAACCGAGTAGAATATACCCTAAATCCCGAGCTAGGCATTCTACTACAAAAGAGAAAAAAAAAAATGAGCCAGACCTCTTCTTTGATTTTATTATATTATTATATTATATTCATTGAATATTTTCATTGAAAATGGAATATTTCCATTTTATTTTCACATAATTATAGATAATATAATTAATATTGAATTAATCTTTTTTTTATTCATTTTGATGAAAATGAAAATATTCTTTCATTTATTTTTTTTTTTATAGAAAACCCAAGGTAAAGTGAGAGAGTCTTATTTGTACAAGAACATAATATGTCTACACCATATCTAAATAGAATTGAAGAAAGGGTAAGTGGGATTCTATTGGATGAATCTTGAAACGAGGCATGACCCGCAGCAAACAAACTCAACTATGTGGTTCGATCAAAATTGTTGTTTCGACTAAGCAGTTATGGATGAATTGACAATTCCAATTTGAATCGACTAATTCGGTATATTCCACATTCATGAGAGTGCATCTATGTTTCTGCTTTACGAATATGATATTTTCTGGGCATTTCTAATAATATCAAGTCTTATTCCTATTTTAGCATTTCTAATTTCGGGAGTTTTAGCCCCGATTAGTGAAGGACCAGAGAAACTCTCTAGTTATGAATCGGGTATAGAACCAATGGGGGATGCTTGGTTACAATTCCGAATTCGCTATTACATGTTTGCTCTAGTTTTTGTTGTTTTTGATGTTGAAACGGTCTTTCTTTATCCATGGGCAATGAGTTTCGATGTATTGGGTGTATCTGTATTTATAGAAGCTTTCATTTTCGTGCTTATCCCAATTGTTGGTTCAGTTTATGCATGGCGAAAAGGGAGCATTGGAATGGTCTTAGCTCCTGAATATTCAGACAATCAAAATCAAAAACAAAGAAAAGATTACATTGAGACAGTTATTAATTCTATTGAGTTTCCGTTACTTGACCAAACAACCCAAAATTCAGTTATTTCAACTACATCGAATGATCTTTCGAATTGGTCAAGACTCTCCAGTTTATGGCCGCTTCTCTATGGTACCAGTTGTTGCTTCATTGAATTTGCTTCATTAATAGGCTCGCGATTCGACTTTGATCGTTATGGATTGGTACCAAGATCGAGTCCTAGGCAAGCAGACCTCATTTTAACAGCCGGCACAGTAACAATGAAAATGGCGCCTTCCTTAGTGAGATTATATGAGCAAATGCCTGAACCAAAATATGTCATTGCGATGGGAGCTTGTACTATTACAGGAGGGATGTTCAGTACGGATTCTTATAGTACCGTTCGGGGAGTCGATAAGCTAATTCCTGTGGATGTCTATTTGCCGGGCTGCCCACCCAAACCAGAGGCAGTTATAGATGCTATAACGAAACTTCGTAAGAAAGTATCTCGAGAAATCTATGAAGATCAAATTGGGTCTCAACAGGAAAATCGATATTTTACTACCAATCACAAGTTTCATGTTGGACGCAGTACTCATACTGGAAATTACGATCAAGGATTACTCTATAAATCTCCATCTACTTCAGAAATACCTCCTGAAACTGAAACATCTTTCAAATACAAAAGTTCAGTATCTTCCCACGAATTAGTGAATTAGGCAGGATGCTTTTGTGCAGAATAACAAACAGCGGGTAAATCTTCATAAATTTCATCGTAAATGTGAAATACTCATACAAATACAAATGTGGGAGAGATCAAGAAGATGCAAGGTCGTTTATCTGCTTGGCTAGTCAAGCATGAGCTAGTGCATAGATCTTTGGGCTTCGATTACCAAGGAATAGAGACTTTACAAATAAAGCCCGAGGATTGGTACTCCATTGCTGTCATTTCATATGTATATGGTTACAATTATCTACGTTCCCAGTGTGCTTATGATGTAGCACCGGGCGGGTTGTTAGCTAGTGTGTATCATCTTACGAGAATACAGTATGGTGTGGATCAACCCGAAGAGGTATGCATAAAAGTATTTGCCCCAAGGAGGAATCCTAGAATCCCGTCTGTTTTCTGGATTTGGAAAAGTGCTGATTTTCAAGAACGGGAATCTTATGATATGTTGGGAATCTCTTATGAAAATCATCCACGCCTGAAACGTATCTTGATGCCTGAAAGTTGGATAGGCTGGCCCCTACGTAAGGATTATATTGCCCCCAATTTCTATGAAATACAAGATGCTCATTGAATGATAAGAAACTAATATTCACTTCTACGACTCCAGATATTCAAGGAATCTTTTTATGTTCTGTTCTAGATGAAACAGAATAACTGGACTCTCATCTCAGTATTATGAATGGGCTACTAAAGGGGCTTCATTGATATTCCCCAATTTGGAAGATATCCATTTCGGATGAGCAAAGCCAATAGGATGAATCAAAAGAGTTCTGCACCATGAACTTTGTACCGCGCACATCACTTAGATGGGCCCCGAAAAGTCACGTAGGAGGGAGTGAAGAAAGAGAAAGTGAAGAAATAGAATATGAAAGAAAATATGAAATTATGAACTCAAAATTCAGAAATGAAAAGGGGATCAGATTTTCTTTGTACTGTATCTGAAATGAATCCTGTCTATTCCTACCCTTCGATTCCTCTCTAGACTAGACTTTTGGGTTTTCAGCCAACTAACTTCAATTCAAATATGTATGAAGTATTAACATTCTTTTTGAGCGAGAGCAGGTACAGTATGAACAAACAAAAAAGAAGAGGGAACAGAATCTAATTCTTTTCTTTACCCATCAAAAAAAAAAATGGGGGATCTAGATATATCCCTAGATGGATAAGTATGTATCATGATCTAGACTATTAACGAATAGAATATGGATCCCGATCCATATCGATTCATTTGTATGAGTATCTATTCGATATATTAACCACGTGCCAGGAACCAGATTTGAACTGGCGACACGAGGATTTTCAGTCCTCTGCTCTACCAGCTGAGCTATCCCGACCATCCCCGACGCATCATCCTACTAGAGGGCTTGGGTCTATGTCAATTAAAGGGACTCAAAAAACATTAGAAAATCTTACCTCAGCCTTGGAATTTCTTGGATCTTCAAAAAGAAGACTTTGTAAGTGTAAGAGTAATGATATGGACTGTGAATGATTCAATAATGGAGATTCCTTGCCATATATGTTCATTTGTACGTAGATCATATCTATCACAAGACTTGTGATAAGAGAGAAAGATTTCTGGTCGGATCCATTTGTGAAAGAGTAGAGTGAGTGAGAAACATAGCTAAGCTCATTTTGAACCACTGACGAAAAAAGAGGATAAATGGTTAGGGAATGGAATAAAATAGGCCTTTTTTTTTTTATTGGGGATAGAGGGACTTGAACCCTCATGATTTCAAAAGTCGACGGATTTTCCTCTTACTATAAATTTCATTGTTGTCGGTATTGACATGTAGAATGGGACTCTATCTTTATTCTCGTCCGATTAATCAGTTCTTCAAAAGATCTTTCAGACTCTGGAGTAAATGATTTGATCACTGAATCTTCGATTCTTCCTTTTGGAATCGATTTAATTTAGCAAGAATTCTGCAATTTTTCATATAAATAATCAAAAAATCCGGATTCGGGTCGTGATTAATCATTTGATATTTAAGTACGTCTATGTACTTAAATAAGGTCATCCTTTCTGGAGTTTTGATAGAAGGATTCCTCTACCAATGTAGTCAACCCCGTTCGTTAGAACAGCTTCCATTGAGTCTCTGCACCTATCCTTCTTTTGATTCTCGCTTTCTGAACCCTTGTTTTCAGAAAACTGGATTTGGCTCAGGATTGCCCATTTTTAATTCCAGGGTTTCTCTGAATTTGGAAGTTACCACTTAGTAGGTTTCCATACCAAGGCTCAACCCAATCAAGCCCGTAGCGTCTACCAATTTCGCCATATCCCCCTTATGAGATCTCGATCTCATTGTGATCCCATCCCCTTCTTTCATTTATGTTGGAACCATTGAATTCATTAGATACTGATTCCTATATCGAAAAAAGTGTCTGCTCCTATTTTATTTCTTGCCCATCTTCTTTCATATCTATTGGAGGACCATTCCATTATTTGGTCCAATCAGAAATGATTCTATCATTGATGTATCTGCAATTCAATATGGATGGATATATCCCACATATAGATGTTCCCCCCCCCCTCTCATTTTTCCCGCGCAGTTTGGAATACTGGAACGGTCGATATTCATTCTTCTTTTTTTTTTTTTCGTCCTATCTCCTCCCTTTCCGAATGAAACAAAAGGAATATCTCAGTAGGATCTGGATTGCATCCTTATCTTATCCTTTCCTTAGGAACTACACTCTAATAGAAATAGAATTCATATAATCTGCTATAACTGCTATAACTAATAGTTATATTCTATTCTATAATAGAATATAGAATTATTTCATATGTATATAGTATTATTTTGCGTTTTTTAAATTTGATTTGAATGAAAAAAAAAAAATTCTAGTGCTAGTGACTACTAATAAATGAAATAATCAAAAATAAATAATCAAATAGAAAATAATCAAAAATAAAATCAAAATTCATATTATATTAATAATTATTAATATTAATTAATATGTTATAATAATTTATAATAATTAATATTAATAATTATTAATAGCTAATAGCTAACTAAGATCCCAATAGTTTCCCGAATTCCTATTCACGCACTATTTCTGTTATATGAGCCCGCTTAGCTCAGAGGTTAGAGCACCGCATTTGTAATGCGATGGTCATCGGTTCGATTCCGATAGTCGGCTTTCTCTATTTGTTCTATTTTTTTTTTTTTATCAGGATTGATCATCTTTCCTTGAGACCAAGGAATATTGAGAAGACCCCCCCCTTTTTTTTCTCCAAATGTCGGGTTACCGATCTATTATGTTATGTCGCGGGAACTTCCAACTATGAATAAAGAATAAAAAACGGATTGGAGCCGTTTGATCTATACAGAACAAATCAAGAAAAGGATCCTTAACTTCCCATATATACAATATACAAAATAATACGGATATTGATACAATTCATCTTATTCCTCTTTGTAGTACTTCAGTGGATTTAGCTTCGTTTATCGTTTAGTTCAGTATTAATTTAGGTTTATTCTGTAAAATGAAATTTCAATAAAATTAAGGAGTCTTTATGTCTCGTTACCGAGGGCCTCGTTTCAAAAAAAATACGCCGTCTAGGGGCTTTACCGGGACTCACTAGGAAAAGACCTAGATCCGGAAGTGATCTTAGAAACCAATCGCGTTCCGGGAAAAGATCTCAATATCGTATTCGTCTAGAAGAAAAACAAAAATTGCGTTTTCATTATGGTCTGACAGAGCAACAATTACTTAGATATGTTCGTATTGCTGGGAAAGCCAAAGGGTCAACAGGTCAGGTTTTACTACAACTACTTGAGATGCGTTTGGATAACATCCTTTTTCGATTGGGTATGGCTTCGACCATTCCGGGAGCCAGGCAATTAGTTAATCATAGACATATTTTAGTTAATGGCCGTATAGTAGATATCCCAAGTTATCGCTGCAAACCCCAAGATATTATTACTATGAGGGATGAACAAAGATCCAGAGCTCTGATTCAAAATTATATGGATTCATCCCCCCACGAGGAGTTGGCAAAACATTTGAGTCTTTATTCATCCCAATATAAAGGATTAGTAAATCAAATAATAGATATTAAGTGGATCGGTTTGAAAATCAATGAGTTGCTAAGTCGTAGAATATTATTCCCGTCAGACTTGAACCTAACTAAAATAACAAAGCTTTGGACAAGCCCCTTTTTTTTCTTTCGCCGAAGTAAATAGATCTAAGAGGTTTGATCCGGATTTTTCTCCCATTCACGTATTACAAATGGATCAGCGGTGAGATTTTTATTCCTTGTCCATTCTTTCCGTTCCGGTATTTTCCATACCACAGCAATTAGGAATAGAGAATCTATATCAAATAAAGTACGATTGGAATACTCGTATCAATTGTTATTTGATTTGATACATTGTAGTCGGTACCGTTGGTGAATTAGGTGAAGGTACGGAGAGAGAGGGATTCGAACCCTCGGTAAACAAAAGCCTACATAGCAGTTCCAATGCTACGCCTTGAACCACTCGGCCATCTCTCCTACATAATCTTATGATTATGACCCAGAAACCGAGTGAATAGCGAGTCATTCATATTATTGTATTATTGCAATACAGGTATGACCAATCAATTCTAAATAGAAAATAGAAAACTTTTCATTAAAGAAAGATCTTCCCTCGAGGATCGAGGGATAAAAAAACATTTTTTTTCTTATCTTTTTCTTATCTTATTAAAAAGATTAAAAAAAAATAGATAGAATCTATCTATTCATGTTTGTCAAGAAGACGATCCCGTCTTATTCTTAGATTTATACTGGATTAAACCAATGAATTGGAACAAGTCAACTGACCCTATTTTATACTATGGTTACATTTAGACTATTATGGTTCCATAGGAATTCCAAAATTCCTTTCTAGTTTCAGATTTCTCAACAACAATTCCTCTCATGAGCTACCCCACAATCTATTACAAATTCATGAATCGTCCCATGGATTTTTTTGATATTTCGATTGCGTGGTGTATACACACTATGCACAAAAAATGGATGGTTATTCTTATTCTATTTTCATCATGGAATGATTCTATTATTTGATTTGATTTTTTTTTTCTTTGGATCATAATCAAATCAAAACTTCTAGAGTCATCAGAATCTGTAGGAAAAACTTCCTTGATTCCTGAGCTTCGATAAAATAGGAATAGTTCCGTTCATTGGTATACTACTTAATATTTATACTTAATACTTAATTTAAATGAAATACAATCGGATTCAAATATTTCCTATCCATCCCTGCCCCAAAGGGACAATTTGAGTGGAAGGTCGACACCTTTTTTTTAGAATGAGTCCGTTTGTTTTTATGTGATTTCGTACTATACAATTCCTTTGTTTGTGGGATCATTTTCCCTCTAGGGGTAATGAGAAGAATTATGGAATGGATTGTTAACCATGCCTAGATCTCGGATAAATGGAAATTTTATTGATAAGACCTCTTCAATTGTAGCCAATATCTTATTACGAATAATTCCGACAACCTCAGGAGAAAAAGAGGCATTTACCTATTACAGAGATGGTGCGATTTGATTTTTTTTTATTATTATTTATTTATTATTTATGATTTACCGACCTCAGTCTTACGAGAAAGAGACATGATTCGTAATACAAAGAAAAAAGATTTTTGAAATAAACCTATGCTCGGTGAAGGTGAAATTTAGAGATAGAACAATTCCTTCTGTCGTGTATCCCCGATTGATGCAGCCTCAGATGCTTCAATTGTTGATTTGAGTATTGAGCGAAAGGTTACACCTACAGGTTCTGTATTGTAGGTCAATCCGACTCCACTAGGACCAGACCAATAGGCGGCATAGAGGAAGAAGCACTACACCTAGGAATCAACAACGCGAAAACTTTGTTATAAATTACCCCTTTTCCTTATCGGGATCGGGACTAACAAGAATGGTTGGGACAACAAACATCCATCTCGTTCGTACTTTGGATACCCGTATAACCATCGAAGATCGTTGAAGTGACTAATTCCTGGAAATAGGGGGCGTTGAGGACAAAGAAATTGTTGGAGTTACCATTTCTATCTAGCACCAACATGGTTGGTGTTAAGAAAATATAGACCTCTTGCAGGAAGGCTGGCTAGAGATTTCTTGTAAAAACACCAGCCCCTGTCAGTTCATAATGAGAATATTTCAATCTTTTTTGATTCCATGGATTATTCCCCTTATTACTATGCACAGAAGGGAGGAGCCGTATGAGATGAAAGTCTCACGTACGTTTCTGGAACGGAGATTCTTTGAATAGAATGAACGACCGTAACGGATGTCAGCTCAATCCGAAGGAAATTATGCGGAAGCTTTACAAAATTATTATGAAGCTATGCGACTAGAAATTGATCCCTATGATCGAAGTTATATACTCTATAACATAGGCCTTATCCACACAAGCAACGGAGAACATACGAAGGCTTTGGAATATTATTTCCGGGCACTCGAACGAAACCCATTCTTACCACAAGCTTTTAATAATATGGCCGTCATCTGTCATTACGTGCGACTATCTCCACTATAGAAAGAAGGAAAGAAAGATCAAACCTCCTAGTAAATACTAGAAAAAAATAGGCTTTCTACATATGCATCATTCAAAGCAACGAGTTTTATCAGCTGTAGCAAAGAAAGAGACTTCATAGGAGCCAAATATGAAGAAATAGGTACGGCCTATATATTAGATTCTATGGATAAAGAAAGGATCTAATTGATAGAGGAAGCACCGTAAAGATCAATTAGCGAGGTTTTGGGGCCGATACAATAAGAACTGCTTACTTATGTCATGATATGAGATAAAAGTTAGGAATCAACTTATGTAATAGAGTCGATCTACTAAGGTATTGAGCAGCGGTGTAGCATCAGATCCCAAAGATAGTAAGTCCTTTCTTTCTTTTGGAGGAAAGAAAATCTTTTTCAAAGATTCTATATGAATTTCTATATGAAAATGAAACCGAGATAGTTACCTTTCATAAAATTCTAAGTATAAGGGGAGGATACCTATGCTTCATTCTTCTGAAGGTAGGAGAAAAGATAAAACTGATTTGATTATTGATTCAAATTAGAGTTTGAAACTCATGTAATTCACCTCTTCTATTCTGGTTAACTCGATAAAAAATCGGATCTATTTACGAGAAATCTCATTCAGTTAGATATGGTAGATTAAGATGGGACACCAAAAGAATTGACTGCTGAGCCGTATGAGGTAGGAAACTCTCAAGTACGGTTCTAAGGGAAGGAATCGACCCACCTATTCCGACCGGGGAGAACAGGCCATTCGACAGGGAGATTCTGAAATTGCAGAGGCTTGGTCCGATCAAGCTGCTGAATATTGGAAACAAGCTATAGCGCTTACTCCAGGTAATTATATTGAAGCACATAACTGGTTGAAGATCACACGACGGTTCGAATAAGAACACTCTCTTTTATAATTCATTATAATGTTGGATCCATCAATCAAATAAAATAGATCGTTCCTCCGGGAAGAGCCAATCGAGGAATTTCATTATATCCCTTCTAAGATCGTTCTATTTCACCCGGTACCTCATAGAGATAAACGATACGGATACAGTAAATGACTAATGAATGATCCTTTGATTTGTAATAGAATAATATAATACCTTCCGTGTAAGATTAAGATATGAAGTAGGTCCGTCTAGGCACGTATACATTGAGATATGAATACACTAGGTTGCACCAAAAAATCGTTTTTGCGTCACGCCGGGAAGAGGTTTGACAAGATTAGAAGAGTCCGTTAAGCACCTCATGACTATGTCATAATAGATCCGAACACTTGCCCCGGATCGACTTCCATATCATAATTGCTC
>NW_027519652.1:22500-28809 GCF_043159265.1 Tasmannia lanceolata
CCTTTTGGTTCTCCACGAAAAGAACCTTCTTTTTTTGAACCCATTTTTAAAGAACTCGAAAAAAAAACGAGAAAAGTTCAAAAAAAATATTTTCGAGTTTTCAGAATTTTAAAAGAAAGAACAAAATGTTGTCTAAAGGTCTCAAAAGAAAAAATAAGATGGGTTATCAAAATAGTTCTATTTATAAAAAGAATAATGAAAGAGCTTACAAAAGTGAACTCAATTTTATTATTTGGGTTGAGGAAAGGCTATCAACCGAGTGAAACTGGAAAAGATTTCATAATCAGTAATAAGATTACTCACGACTCGACTATTCAAATTAGATCCATGGATTGGACAAATTATTCACTGACAGAAAAAAAAATGAAAGATCTGACTGATAGTACAACCAAAATCAAAAATCAAATAGAAAAAATAAAAAAAGACAAGAAAAAAATATTTCTAACTACAGATACAGATATAAATATTAGTCCTAACAAGACAAGTTTTGATGATGAAAGATCGGAATCACAGAAACATATTTGGCAGAGATCAAAAAAAAGAAGTGCCCGATTAATACGTAAATCGCAATATTTTATAAAATATTTCATTGAAAGAATATACATAGATATCTTTCTATGTGCCATTAACATTCCCAGGATTAATACACAACTTTTCCTTGAATCAACAAAAAATCTTATCGATAAATATATTTACAATAATGAAACAAATAAAGAAGGAATTGATGAAACAAATCAAAATACAACTCAGTTTATTTTGACTATCCAAAAGTCACTTTCTATTTCGAATATTCGAAATAATAATTCACAGATTTATTGTAACTTATCTTTCTTGTCCCAAGCATATGTATTTTACAAATTATCACAAAACCAAGAAGTTATTAACAAGTATCACTTGATATCTGTACTTCAATATCATGGCGCATCTCCTTTTATTAAGCATAGAATAAAGGACTATTTGGGTACACGAGGAATTTTTGATTTCAAACCAAGACATAAGAAATTTTCGAATTCCAGAATGAATGAATGGAAAAACTGGTTAAAGCGTCATTATCAATACAATTTATCTCAGAATAGATGGTCTAGATTAGTATCGAAAAAATGGCGAACTAGAGTCAATCATCGTCGTACGATTGAAAATAAAGATTCCAAAAAATGGGATTCATATGAAAAAGAAAAAGACCAATTCATTTATTACGAGAAAGAAAATGATTGCGCGGTGAATTCATTGCCGAGTCAAAAAGAAAAATTTAAAAAACACTACAGATATGATCTTTTATCGTGTAAATATATTAATTATGAGGATAGGAAGAGCTCATATATTTATGTATCCCCGTTAAAAGTAAATGGGGGCCGAGAGATTCCCTATAATGACAACACACCTAAACCCGAATCATGTTATGTACTGGGGGATATAGCTATTAGTGATTATCTAGAAGAAGAGTCTATTATGGATACGGGTAAAAATCCGGATAGAAAATATTTTGAGTGGAGAATTCTGCATTTTTGTCTTAGAAAAAATATCGATATTGATACCTGGACCGATATGGATACTGGGACCAATATTAATAAAAATACTAAGAATGGGATTAATGATTATGAAATAATTGATAAAAAAGATCTTTTTTATTTCACGATTCATCAAGAAATCAACCCACCCAATCAAAAAAAAAACTTTTTTGATTGGATGGGAATGAATGAAGAAATGCGATATCGTCCCATATCGAATCTGGAATCTTGGTTCTTCCCAGAATTTGTGCGACTTTATGATACATATAAAATGAAACCATGGATCATACCAATCAAATTACTTCTTTTAAATTTTCATGGAAATAAAAACATTAGTGAAAATAAAAACATTAGTGAAAATCAAAAAAAAGATCTTCGTATATCATCTAATCAAAAAGAATATCTTGAATTAGAGAACCGAAATAAAGAAAAAGAAGAAGAACAGCCGGGCCAAGGGGATATTAGATCAGATGCACGAAACCAAGAGAATCTTGAATCAGATGCACAAAAAAAAAAAAAATATGTTGAAAAGGATTACGCGGAATCAGACATTAAAAAAAGGAGAAAGAAAAGAAAATACAAGAGCAACAGAGAAGCAGAACTAGAGTTCTTCCTAAAAAGATATTTGCTTTTTCAATTGAGATGGGACGATTCTTTGAATCAAAGAATGATCAATAATATCAAGGTATATTGCCTCCTGCTTAGACTGATAAATCCAAGGGAAATTGCTATATCCTCTATTCAAAGAGGAGAAATGCGCCTGGACGTAATGTTGATTCAGAAGGATCTCACTCTTACGGAATTGATAAAAAGGGGAATATTTATTATTGAACCAGCCCGCCTGTCTATAAAACGGGATGGACAATTTATTATGTATCAAACCATAGGCATTTCATTGGTCCATAAGAGTAAACACCAAACTAATCGAGAACGTCGAGAAAAAAAATATGTTGATGAGAATTCTTTCAATGGATCTATTGCACAACATGGAAAGATGCTTATGAATGGAGATGAAAATCATTATGATTTTCTTGTTCCTGAAAATATTCTATCTCCTAGACGTCGTAGAAAATTGAGAATTTTAATGTGTTTCAATTTCAGTAATGAGAATATTGTGGATATAAATCCAGTATTTTTCAATGAGAATAACGTAAAGAACTCTGGGCAATTTTTGGATGAGGACAAGTGTCTTGATACAGATACAAATAAATTCATTCAATTCAAATTATTTCTTTGGCCCAATTATCGATTAGAAGATTTAGCTTGTATGAATCGCTATTGGTTTGATACGAATAATGGCAGTCGTTTCAGTATGTCAAGAATATATATGTATCCACGATTCAGAATTAGTTAATGGTACATTTTATATACATCATGTATCATAGCCGATATATGAAGACAGACAGGTGTACACACACGTTGTGTTACATTACATTCTGACACATGATACTGATTCAATGACGTATCAATTGGACCTAGGAATGAATCAACAGAATCTTCTTAAACCCAAATCATTCTCTTTCGTGGGTCCAGAAATGTACCATCCCTTTCTATGTATTGTATCCGAATCAAATTACAAATTAAATTGGATTTATTAATTCAATTTAAATAGAAAAAGTTATTATATGAATAAATCCAGATTATTGTGTGTACCAGATCGAAATGACTGGCATTATCATTTTATTATTATTCCTGATCGGTAAAATCCATATTTGTGGGAACGAAAGAAAAAAAAAAAGAGAGAAGAATTATTCTTTTTTATGGTAAAAAATTTATTTATCTCGGTTATTCCGCAAGAAGAAAAAGAAAAAAACAAAGGGTCTGTTGAATTTCAAGTATTCAATTTCACCAATAAGATACGGAGACTTACTGCACATTTTGAATTTCACAGAAAAGACTATTTATCTCAGAGAGGTCTGCGAAAAATTCTGGGAAAACGTCAACGGCTGCTGGCTTATTTGTCAAAAAAAAATAGAGTACGTTATAAGGAATTAATTGGTCAGTTGGATATTCGGGAGCCAAAAAATCGTTAATTTGAGGATTCATTTGAATTTTTTGGTTTATTAGATCTTGAATTTTGATGAACTTTGTTTCGTTTTCAACAATTCATGGAATAATGAATCGGGGAAGAAAGCATATGACTGTACCGGCTACAAAAAAAGACCTCATGATAGTCAATATGGGCCCTCACCACCCATCAATGCATGGTGTTCTTCGACTCATTGTTACTCTAGATGGTGAAGATGTTATTGACTGTGAACCTATATTGGGTTATTTACACAGAGGAATGGAAAAAATTGCGGAAAACCGAACAATTATACAATATCTGCCGTATGTAACACGTTGGGATTATTTAGCTACTATGTTCACAGAGGCAATAACGGTAAATGCCCCCGAACAATTGGGAAATATTCAAGTACCTAAAAGAGCCAGTTATATCAGAGTTATTATGCTGGAGCTAAGTCGTATAGCTTCTCATTTGTTATGGCTTGGGCCTTTTATGGCAGATATCGGTGCACAGACTCCTTTCTTCTATATTTTCCGAGAGAGAGAATTGCTATATGATCTATTCGAAGCTGCCACAGGTATGCGAATGATGCATAATTATTTCCGTATCGGAGGAGTAGCTGCTGATCTACCTCACGGATGGATAGATAAATGTTTGGATTTCTGCGATTATTCTTTAACAGGAGTTGTTGAATATCAAAAGCTTATTACGCGGAATCCTATTTTTTTGGAACGAGTTGAAGGAGTGGGCATTATTGGTGGAGAGGAAGCAATAAATTGGGGTTTATCGGGACCAATGCTACGAGCTTCCGGAATCCAATGGGATCTTCGTAAAGTTGATCATTATGAGTGTTACGATGAATTCGATTGGGAAGTCCAATGGCAAAAAGAAGGAGACTCATTAGCTCGTTATTTAGTACGAATCAGTGAAATGACGGAATCTATAAAAATTCTTCAACAGGCTCTGGAAGGAATTCCGGGGGGACCCTATGAGAATTTAGAAGTACGACGCTTTGATAGAGCAAAGGATTCTGAATGGAACGATTTTGAATACCGATTCATTAGTAAAAAACCTTCTCCCACCTTTGAATTGTTAAAACAAGAACTTTATGTGAGAGTAGAAGCCCCAAAAGGAGAATTAGGAATTTTTCTGATAGGAGATAATAGTGTTTTTCCCTGGAGATGGAAAATTCGTCCACCGGGTTTCATAAATTTGCAAATTATTCCTCAGCTAGTTAAAAGAATGAAATTGGCTGATATCATGACGATACTAGGTAGTATAGATATCATTATGGGAGAAGTTGATCGTTGAAATGATAATTGATACGACAGAAGTACAAGCTATCAATTCTTTTTCCAGATCGGAATCTTTAAAAGAAGGCTATGGCCTTATAGGGACGCTTGTCCCTATTTTTACTCCCGTATCGGGGATCACAATAGGGGTACTCGTGATTGTGTGGTTAGAAAGAGAAATATCCGCAGGGATACAACAACGTATTGGGCCTGAATATGCTGGTCCCTTGGGAATTCTTCAAGCTCTAGCGGATGGGACAAAACTGCTTTTCAAAGAGGATCTTCTCCCATCTAGAGGAGATATTCGTTTATTCAGTATCGGGCCATCCATAGCGGTCATATCAATTCTACTAAGTTATTCAGTAATTCCTTTTGGCTATCGCCTTGTTCTAGCCGATCTCGGTATAGGTGTTTTTTTGTGGATCGCCATTTCCAGTATTGCTCCTATTGGACTTCTTATGTCAGGATATGGATCGAATAATAAATATTTCAGGTGGTCTACGAGCTGCTGCTCAATCTATTAGTTATGAAATACCATTAACTCCATGTGTGTTATCAATATCTCTACGTGTGATTCGTTGCAACATTAACTTTTATTTCTTTCCTTTATTTCTAGGAAAGAGGTTGAATGTATTGAATAGATATCTTGATTTTTTTATTCACCATTTAGGTTGATGAACTAAACGAGATGGTTATATGAGTGAAACAAAACAGCTTATGAATTCGCAGTAAGAAGATTGATTCTCATTCCCTATGTACGAGAGGAAAGTGTAAGTAAAGATAAGCGGTGGAAACTGTTTACCCCAAGATTGGTTGATTAGTCATCATGACTTGAAGCGGGTGCAAAAGATCAACTGTATGGAGTTTCTACAATTGTTATTGTATGCATTATCATATCGGGAATCAATCAAAAATGAGTGGACGGTTAGGAACACCAAGGTACACAAAGGATTCGTCATGGAAATAATGTAAGGTATCAAAAACCAAAGGGATATTTTTGCATAAAAGGAATCATAATGAGGGCTTTAAGTTGGTAGAAATGATCAAGCAGTACTTCCCCATGATTCCGATCCAGAGTATGCTCCTATCCACTGATTAAAGAAATGACTATCGGGAACGAAGTAATCCTTTATTTTTTTTTTGAGAATCCCCTCTTCTGCGAAAGAAGAACAGGAACGAAAGAAATGGAATGCAATAGGAAAAATAAATAGTAATAGATCTTTCTTTATTCTTTCTTTCCTCCATCCCATCCGTATTAATACAGATAGGCTTCTTATCATGATTCATGAAATGAACTAATGTAGAGTGTCTAATTCTTTTTCGTAATCGAAAGATATGGGTAGAAATATCTATTGATACAACGAGTATTTTATTGAAAGATTAAGCTATTACTGAACAAAGATAAATTGTAATATTAATTATAAAATAAATTATGAGAGCAATTCGGAAGCACTTTGAATTTGTTATTATAGCAGACAGAATTCCATTGGTCTAATTAGGG